>NC_081566.1:26264108-26278597 GCF_022355385.1 Mustela nigripes | reverse complement strand
TGCTCTGCCTGCCTCTCCATCTACTTGTGATTTCTCTCTGTCAAATAAATAAATAAAATCTTTAAAAAAAAAAATCTTTTCAGGTTTTCTTTACTATAGGTCTACTAGTGGCAAATTCTTCGTTATTATTTATCTAAAAATGTCTTCATTTTGCTTTTGTCTTGAGACATTTCTATTTTCATATAGACCAGCAGGTATTTCCCTTTACACAGTAAAGATCTGGTTCCACCACCTCTGGTTTCTATTGCTTCATGAAAAAATTGGCTATCAATCTAATTGATGGTCTTCTGGACAGTGACTTTTTCTCTGTCTTCTTTTAATAAATTCCCTTTGTGGGACGCCTGGGTGGCTCAGTCAGTCAAGCGTCTGCCTTTGACTCAGGTCATAATCCTGGGTCCTGGGATCAAGTCCCACATCAGGCTCCTTGCTCAGCATGGAGTTTGCTTCTCCTTCTGCCTGCTGCTATCCCTGTTTGTGTTCTCTCTCTCTTTCTGACGAATAAATACACGGGAAAAAAAACTCCCTTTGCATTTTATTTTCTATAGTTTGATTATGGTGTATCAAGGTGTGGCTGTCCTACCACCAGCAGGGGTCACAGGACCAGACACAATTAGCTTTAGTCTTCCAGTAGGTTAGTTAGCTTTACAGAGGTATACAGGATAGGAAATTCAGCATGCACAATATCTTCAAACTCATCAGAAGGGCAAGCAACTATACACATGCATATCCTCTTGCATCTCTCCTGAACCCACACAAAGAGTATGCATAGTTGCTAAGGACAGATAGGGTACATGGGGTTCTAGATACAGAGATATGCCTTGGTTTCCTGTCAGTCTTATATTGCTCACTTTGGATAGATGTAAAGCTGATATGCCAACTCACATTTCTCTAAGTCCACGTGCAATAGTATAGATGGAGTTTCATAGTAAATTTAAGAGATAACTAGCTGCTAGCAATAACATTCCATGTTTGTCCCTAACTCAGCACATTTTCATGAAGTACTTCCATGAGAAAGCAGATCCAAGGTCAGAGTTTCAGGCATACTTAAGTCTCTTCATGGTCCAAATATAATATTAAATCTCTACTCACATTCTAAATTTACTCTTTGGGGTACAAGGGCTTAATGAATCTCTGCCTTGATGTCTTTCATCAATTTTGTAAAGTTCTCAAAGATAATTCTTCTAATATTTGCTTCAGTTGTATTATTTTTTTCTCTCCTTTTAAGGTCTTCTATTGAATATATTAAACTTTCTTACTTCATCCTTCATTTCTTTTCTGTATTTTTTTCATCCTATTTTTCTCTCCATGCTTCCTTCTGTATATTTTCTTCTAACATACTGAAAGTTCATTGACTCTCTTTTCCTCCATACAATCCATCCACTGAGTTCTTAATTTGGGGAATTATAATTTTTTACTTCCCAGTTGAAATTTTCTATCTCATCTTTTATCTTGTCAGCACAGTTATTTTTAAGCTACATTTGATAATTCTGATATCCAGGGATGCTGTGATTTCGTTCCTGTTGGCCACTGTTTAGGCTAAATTTTTTCACAACATTTTGCCTTTTCCTATGTCTATCTGTTATTTACTGTGACTTAGTTACTGTATTTGCAATTTAAAACAAAATAAATTCCCAGATGATCTTTTTTAGATCTTCTTTCAAAGACGATTTAAGTTCAACTAGCCATACAGGATCATTTCAACTTAATTAAAGGACTGATATGATCTGGAGTTGCAATCATTTTAAGAGTTTATCTTCTACTGGTTTACCCTAGACTACAGCCCTTTTTGGAGCCCTAAACCAAAGTTAAGTTCACCCACGTAGTGGTGAGCACTAAATTCAAATATATGTCCCCCTGTGAAGCTGCCATAAGTGTTCTCAGCCATCCTACCAAGAGTGCCAAAGGCTCCCAGAGGAAAAGCATACCCCAGAGCCAGGTTTCCATTCCTATGCCATTAATTCTTTTCTATCTTATTTACATTCCAAAGTCTTTGAACAGGTTTATGTTGCTGTTTTTAAAATAAATATACTTGGTCCAACTTTTCTAGTTCTATTTACAGGGAAGGTTAGTATAAATCACCTAGTCTACCACTGCCAAAACTAGAAGTTGATTAATAGAATTTTAAATAAGATAGATACGAAATATAGCTAATTAAAGTTAAATAGTATCAGCAACTCAGAATTCTCAAAGCACCCATCAAGGAAGAATTTTTTGGTCCAAAAATAAAAACAACCAAGTAAGCACCTAAAGAGCTATTTTTTTTCAAGAAGATGACATTAGTGAATGACTGTTTATAAAAATCAAGATAATAAAAAGAACTACTGTTTCATATAGCTGAGAAAGCTTATCCTTTAAAATAAGGGAAAAGTTTAAGAAAACTTTTTTTTGCAGTTTAGAAGTACAACTTTCTTATTAAGAAATTAAATGTTTTTAAATATTCTTATATAAGTGCATTTATAGACAGCAATTCTGCCCTGAAATAATATTTAATTAGGTGTACATATAGGGCACTCTCCTTTACCTACATCCAATTTTTTTCTTGCTAAGACAATACCAGATTCTGCTAAATGTTTATTGAGTATATACTGCAAATGATCATTAGGGAAAATAAGACACAGTATGTACTCTAGAAATTTCCAGTCCTATAGAAGAGATATAAATAGACAATGTGATAATGCTAAAACAGAGGTATGTACAATATGCTATGGGCACAAGGAGAGACATTTTATCACTGTGATGCTGTTCCATTAGTGATATTTCAATTACTACCTTAAATGCTTATTTACTTGGATGATGCAATACTAAGCAAAAAAGAAAATTTGTATCACATATCAATTTTTATTTTAAATTAAAAAAAATCCAGATGTGAATACATAGACAGAAAGTGTTCTATGAGACATCAAGAAGAAAAAACTGACATGAACACTTACCCCATCTGGCAGGGCCCTCCAGCACACAGCACTAACAAATTCATTTGTATCATCTTCTTTTCGGTCTTTATCCAGAACACTTTTGACCGTATCAAACTTAAAAGTTAGCAAAGTCTTAGAAAGTCCTTTATAGTACAAATAAAGAGAGTTGTTCTCACTTCCTGAAAAAAAATGTTTAAATAAATAATTTTTTAGAATGGGAGAATTCAGAATTAGGATGTCACATTCATAAGGTAATTATTAATTAATGTTTAAGCTCAAAGACAAAACTTTTATGGTTGAATCTGAAAGACCAGAGCACAGGATTTCTTGGGAATCATGTGAGAAAAAGAATCATAGAAAAAAAGCTGTACTTTACTAATCTAAAGAAATAATAACTGATAAATGATTTAACAACATTGATAACTGTAAGGTTAAAATTACTGCCAAAATTGCATTTATAGCAGAGGTTTAAAGAAGACAGAAATTTGCTATTACAGTGTGAATCTTACATGACACTTAGAAAGATTTCTGTGGGGAGTATTATAGTACTTACAAAGGCAGATTTTTAATAACCTACAAAATTCATGTCCCATTCCCCAATAAAGACACCACTCTAATCATAACTGGCCTATAAAGAAAACTACATTTTTGAGTAGCCTATCAAGTAAAATAATGATAAGAGATTTGCTTTGGCAGGGTTTACATTATATCTACAACTTTACTAAATAAAGGTCAAGTCATTTGAAAAGAACTGATGAAAGTTCATATATTAGACAGTAGGTGTATTAAGCATTTGAACATTACCTAATTGATTTTTCTACTTCTGATGTAAAGTTGTATAAATTACCAACAACAAAAGCCCTAGAATACCAGATCAGGATAATCTAAACAAACTGCTTAACGAAGGGAATGCTCTGTATGGGAAAATGAGTATCAAGCTTAGGAAGACAAATACTGTCTCTGAAATTAGGACATCAGCAGAAATTAATGTTTTCTTTTACAAAGTATCGATAGAAATTATGATACAAAGGAGAACAATTATAAAACATATTTAACAATCTTGTGCTATTTCACGTAGTAAGGGTTTGTGCTCACTAAAGGAGGGAAGAACTAATGCTTATTTCAGCACAATCCCAGAAGAATTCAGTATGCTACTTTCTGGATGTACAGATCACTTCCTAACTAGGTATATAGTATATGTTCGTTGAATGCAATTTCAGGGACAAATTCCTGTTAAAAAGTTCAGGAAAAGATGGTTTTACTTACCACAAGCTATATAATCACCATTGGAAGCAAGGCCTACAAAGTTTTTTTCATTGATGTGACCCTTGAAGGAACGTAGACAGTATGGTTTCCCTACATTCCACAGCTTTAGCTGGCTATCTGTTGAGCTGAGGTAAACACAAAAAATGAGAATGCAATTAAGATTTCATGGTCTGAAATGCATCCCTACTAATTAGAGGCAATCCAGTTTGGTGCCTTAGGATGCAGAATATGGAGCCAGATTTTCTGAGTTATAATGTTCAATATACCATTAATTTGCTTTTGGCCTTGGGAAAATTATATAGCCTCTTCGGCCTCCATTTTGTTCATTAGTTATTTGTGAAATAGAGTGATTCCTACATTACTGAATTAGATAAATTCTATAGGACATGAAAACTAATTCATTTAAAATGTTTCTAATAGTCCCTGGGCATCTAGGAAGTGCTTAGTAGTAAACATTACTCATCAATACTATCACATCACCACCACCAAATAACAAGAGTCCCATTGGGAGTTGTGTTTAATTTCAGGAATACACTCTATCTCACTTGACTTGATTAACTTTTCAACTACTGAATTGCATTGGTATACTAAATTTAACCTATTGTGACAGCTTAGTTGTATCTACAGAGGTGGAACATAATGAATGACTGGAATAGTCTATATAAAGTAATTTATTTACTGAAATAATAGGCAAATGCAATTATTTGTCAAAAATTAATTGAATGTAAAGACTGTTGGTAATCTCATCATACTGAGCCAGTTTTAGAACTTGAATAAAAGACCATGTTTTAGTTTTTCTTTTTGTTACAAAATTCCAATCATACCATACACATTAGGTTGTATATTTCTTATCCCCCCCCCCTTTTTTTAAGATTTTATTTATTTTTTTGACAGAGACAGACACAGTGAGAGAGGGAACACAGCAGGGGGAGTGGGAGAGGGAGAAGCAGGCCTCCCGCTGAGCAAGGAGCCTGATGTGGACCTCGATCCCAGGATTCTGGGATCATGACCTGAGCAGAAGGCAGCCACTTAATCACTGAGCCACCCAGATGCCCAAATTGCTTAGCCTTTATTCAATAATTTGGTTTATAATTTTTCTGTAAAATAAACATATTTTGATATCTTTGTTATGACTACACAATAAATCATCTTTTCTCTTACTGTAACATTCACAGAATATGGTACCATGCTGAATCCTTTACATTTATTACTTCATATAAAGAGTCACAACATAATAACTATTATTACCTCCAGTTTAGAGATGAGGCAACTGAACATGAGAAAGTTAAGGACAGTCTACGGCCATACCACCCCGAACGCGCCCGATCTCGTCTGATCTCGGAAGCTAAGCAGGGTCGGGCCTGGTTTGTACTTGGATGGGAGAAAGTTAAGGACATTTTCAAGGTACCACAGCTAGTCAATAGCAGAGCCAAGACTGAAACTGTCTGAAACAATTACAAAGGCCAAACTCCAAGCTCTTTACATACTTCTTTATGGCTTCTCATCATTTTTTCAATAGACATTTATGTTGTTTTAATTTTTTTCCCAACAATGTTGCATTTAATATTTCTTTAGGTGTGTAATATTTTTATTGGCCAAGAATTCACGTTGTGGCAATATATGTATATTTTAATATTACTTTTTAACATTTCCAAATAAAGTTGTGGATAAATTTATTCTAAAAACTTCTAAACCTCAAACATATTCAAGAAAAGAAAATCACGATTTATAAAACTTAAGAAGGGCAAGAGATCGGTAAAAATACAAAAAACATATCCACATTAATAAGGTCAATTAAAATTTCCTAACTTTATAATATTAAGTATACATATACTTCAACTACTGGAAATCAAACTGATTTAACATTTATAAATCTGAAGTTAAAGAAAAATATTTTTGCCATATAATCTACCATCCACATTTGAATCTGAATAAAATTTTAATTGTATACTGCCCATTATTATTCCTAAAGACAGGAACATTTTGATCTGTTAACACTAATTTAAGTTTGTGAACTAATTACCTAAGTTCCCTTGTTTCCCTTGGAAAACTCAGTTCTCACTTTTTTTCCCTTGTTTGTAATTCAGTTCAAATTACCTTGCTAAATCAATTCAAATTACCAACTTATTATCTAGAGCAACCAGAATAGAGGTAGATGTGGTGGGAGATACCAAGTATTAATGCCAAGGCACTGGCATCTCTAATCTTAGGAGATTATTAATGCCAGAGCATTGGCATTAATAATCTCCTAAGATTAGAGATTAGAAACTAAGTTGGGGGAAAAAAGGTGAAAAGAAGAAAGCAATGTATCATGAAGCATGAAAAGAAGTAACAGATACAAAAAAGAGAGTAATTAAGAATGGTTATTTATTAGGATAATATAAAATAAAGAGGGGGTGCCTGCGGAGTTTAGTCACTAAAGCATTGGTCTTCAGCTCAGGTCACGATCTCAGGGTCCCAGGATGGATCCCTGTGTCAGGCTCCCTGCCCAGCGAGAGGCCTGCTTCACCCTCTCCCTCTGCTAGTGCTCTCTCTTTCAAATAAGTAAATAAAGTCTTTTAAAAATGAATAAAATAAAAAGAACTATGAAATGGGTTAACAGAAAGAAGAGACTGCCTGTTAGAAACACTCTGTCAACGATACTTTGGCAACTGAGGTTTATTTATCGAGATGACATCTTGTTAACCTTCAAACAAAATAAATGACAACTAAAAGTCTACATTATAATTCTCTAGTGCAGAAGGCTTCTCAAAGGATATCTGTCAAGTATAAGCCATATTTACTTATTTTCCCAAAACACATTTAAAACTTACCATGAAACCACAGGGAAATCAAGTAACATAGAATCAACCAAATATTACCTAAAACCAAAAATACTACTACTATACTGTAATGTAGGTAAATACCCAATAACACACTGATTTTAATAGATAAAATACTTCTCATTCTATTCCAACAACTATGTTATTTTTCTCTTATGGAGAATCAGTGGCTGAAATCCAGACTGAAGTTCAAATGCTGAAGCATTGAAAACTATCAACATCAGGATTTTATTCATAAAAAGCATAAAAAAGTGAGCAAACAATCCAAAATATACATTTATTTTAGAGAATTATTAAAAATTAAATTATTTCTATTTATGAAAAAGTACATATACCATGGTGTTGCTCTTCACAGATAACCACAGTGACATTATAAAACTGGTACATGATGACAGAGCTCTGTATTAAGCTTAACCTCAGGAGAGTAATACTCACGCAGAAACAATTTCCTCACCACTCACAAACTTTGCATAAGATACTGCTTTTCGGTGTCCTTTGAATACCATGATTGGCTGCTTAGTGTTACGAAGATCATAGTAGTGGACACAGTGATCTAAAACAAAGTAAAACAAAGCAAAAAGAGAAAAATGTAGTAAATGAAGAAACAGAAAGCAAAGCTCATTTTAAATGGTTTTGGTGCCTTTCATCAAAAGCTGAAGGGACAGTATCAAACCTATAACAGCAGAAAACTAAGTGCTATGATTTTCAAAAACAAGAAAGATATAGTAGCTTTTCTGTTTTCAATCTAGGAGATATGGCTGCATAAAAAGTATATACACATATGCCAACCTCAATCTGAAAGGGAGTTCCACTGGTATTTCCAGTGATCCTGGCTCTAAAACCAGAGTATTAAACATTCAAAGTAACTGAAAATTTTAAAATGTATCCTTACATTTATCCTATACATCCTTACAAATGTATAGATGTACCTTGTTTTAAAAGAAGGTAATATAAACATTTTAGGCTTCTGGTTAAAGATAATGCTATATAATTCCCTGCATTTGCTTTTTAAAAATACTTTCTTGAGACACATTTAACATATAATAAAACCAACTCACTGTTAAGTATACAATTCAATGATTTTTAGTAACTTTACCCAGTGGTACAACCATAGCCATAACTCAGTTTTGGAACAGTTTCCTCATCCTAGTAAGATCCATTTACCTATCACTCACTGCCCTAGGCAATCACTACATATAACTTTCTATTACCTTTTCTTACAATACATTCCTTTCAGACAATACATGGCTTCTATGTATGGCTTCTTACACTTTACATGAAGTTTCTGAAGTTCATCCATGTTTTAACACATGTCAATAGTTCATTCTTTTTTATTGCTAAATACTATCTATTATATGGATACTCCCAATTTGTCGACCCACTCATCAGGTGAAGGACATTTGTTTCCAGTTTTTGGTTATGAAAATTAATACTCCTATGAACAATCACATTTAAGTCTTTGTGAGGGCATGTATTTGGGTCTCAGGTAGATGTCTAAGACGTATTAATTACTGCATCATGAGGTAACTTTGTGTTTTTAAGAAACTGACAAACTGCTGACTGTACCATTTTACATTCCCATTAGTAAGACATGACGGTTCCAGTTCCTTTACAGTTCTTTGAAAATTTTGAATACAATTAAAAAATAAAAGTTTTACAAGTATTTTCAACCATTCTGTTGCTTGTCTTTCTTATCTTCTTAACAGTACATTTTGAAGCACAGAAATTTGGGATTTTGATAAGGTCCAATTTATCTTTTTCTCTTATAACCTCATAAAAACCTTTGACAGTTCCAAGGTCTTAAAGATTTTTCCTCTATTTTTTTGTAGTTTTGTTTTAGTTCTTTCATTTAGGTCTATGATCAATTTTAAGTTATTCTTTCTGTATGGTGTGAAGCATAGGTCAAAGTTCATCTTTTTGCAAGGGATGGAGCTGCATCCAGTTGTCCCAGCAAGAAGTGAAAACAAACCTTTTCTCTACTGAACTGCTTCAGCACCCTTGTTGAAAATGAACTGACTACTGGATTCATAATTCTAATCAAGTGATCTATATATGTCAACTTCCTGCCAGCACAATGTCTTATATAACTGTAACTTTAAAAAAGAAAAAAAGATTTCATTTATTTATTTTTAAAAGATTTATTTACAGGGAGCAGACAGAAGGAGAGGGAGAAATAATCTCAAGCAGATTCCCTGCTGAGCAACGAGCCTGACATGGGGCATGTGACCTTGAGCTCATGACCTGAGCCAAAATCAAGAGACAGATTCATAACCAACTGAGCCACCCAGACACCCCTAAGATTTTGTTTGTAAGTTAATTTCTACACCCAACAAGAGACCTGACTTAGAACTCCAAGATCAAGACTTGTATGCTCGAACGACTGAGCCAACCAGGAGCCCATAACTAACTGTAGCTTTAATATTTTGAAATTCAGTAGAAAAAAATCCTCCAACTTTGTTCTTTTGTAAGATTATTCTGGCAATTCCTGTCCTTTGCATTTCCAATAAATTTTCGATCAGCTTATCATTTCCTGGGAAAAAGCCTGCTGGAATTTTTACACAGATTGAGTTGAATCTATAACTCAATTGCAGGAGAATTCTCTTACAATATTATGTCATCCAACCTATGAACAAAAAATGTCTGCATTTATTTATATCTGATTTAATTTCGCTCAGCAAATTTTTGTCATGTTAGTGTACAAGTCTTGCACTTACTTTATCAAATGTATTCCTTAAATATTTTATTCTTTTTGATGTTATTCTGAACAGAATCTTATTTTTAGGCTATATATTGTTCATGTTTAGAAAGATAATTTTTATACTGTTATTTTATTCTGTGGCCCACCTGAACAATTAATTGTTAGTTCTAATTTTTTTTTTTTAAGATTCCTTAAGATTTCCTATATAGGGGATGGCATCACCTGCAAATAAAGACAGTTTAATGTTTTCTTTCAAATCTTATGGTTCCTTTTCTTCCTGGGCAGTACTAGCTAGAATCTCCAGTACTGTGCTGAACCAAAGGAGTCAGGTGAACATCCTTGACTTGTTCCTACTTGTAGGGGAAGAGCATTCAGTCTTTCATCAGTAACTATGATATTCCCTAGTAGTTTTTCAGAGACATCTTCTATCAAGTTGAGGAAGTTTACTGCTACTTGTTAAGAGTTTTAATCATCAACGGATATGGAATCTTGACAAATACCTTTTTTATGTTTATTGGAATGACTGTGTGATTTAAACTTTCTATTAATATGGTATGTTACATTGATTGATTTTTGGATATTAAACAAATCTGGTTACTCCTGGGATAAATCTCACACTGTCATAGTGATAATCTTTTAAATATACCATTGAATTTGCTTTGCTAATATTTTGTACAAGGAATTTGCATCTATACTAATATTTTAAAATATCAGTAAAATATATCAGTAAAAATATCAGTAAAATATCAGTCTATGAAAAATACTAGTCCGTTTCTATCCATGTGATATCTTGGGCCTCTGGTTTTGAAAATTCCTCAGGGAAGAATTTATGAACACTAGTATTATTTCTTATCATTTTATAAAATTTACCAGTGAAGCCATCTGGGTCTCTGCCTTTCTTTGTATGAGTACTATGTTACTCAATTTCTTTCCTTTTCATAGGTCTATTCAAGTTTTATACTTCCTCTGAGTCAATTCTGGTAATATGTGATGCTCTAAAATTTGTTCACTTCATCTACATTAAGATGGATACAGTTCTTCAGAGTATTCTACTGTAATTTTTTTAATATCTGGTCAGTCAGCAGTAACTTCCCTTTTTTTTTTTTTTTAAGATTTTATTTACTTATTTAGACAGGGAGCATGTTAAGCAGGAGCAGAGGGAGAGAAAGATTCTCAAGCAGACTCCATGCTAAGCACAGAGCCCAATGCAGGGCTGGTTCCCAAGACCCTGTGATCATGAACTAAGCCAAAATCAAGAGGTGGACACTTAATTAACTAAACTGCTTAGACATCCCTCCCTCAATTTTAGTGATCTGTGTCTTTTTTTCTTAGTCTTCCTAAAGGTGTGCCAGTTGTGTTGCTGTTTCCAAAGAACCAACTTCTTTATTTTTATTTATTTATTTTTTTTTTAAGGAGAAAGTGCAAGTGGGGAGGAGGGGCAGAGAGAGAAGGGGAGAGAGAATCCTAAGGAGGCTCCACATTCAGCATGGAGCCCATGTGGGACTTGATCTTATGACCTGAGCCAAAATCAAGATTTGGATGCTAACAAGACAGGATCAGGAGGGAGACAAACCATAAGAGACTCTTAATCTCATAAAACAAACTGAGGGTTGGGGCGCCTGGGTGGCTCAGTGGATTAAGCCTCTGCCTTCGGCTCAGGTCATGATCTCAGGGTCCTGGGATCGAGCCCCGCATCCGGCTCTTTGCTCAGCGGGAGCCTGCTTCTCTCTCTCTCTGCCTGACTCTCCGCCTACTTGTGATCTCTCTCTCTGTCAAATAAATAAATAAATAAAATCTTTAAAAAAAAAAAAAAAAAACTGAGGGTTGCTGGGGGGAGTTGGGGTAGGGAGGGGGTGGTTGGGTTATGGACATTGGGGAGGATATGTGATATGGTGAGTGCTGTGAAGTGTGTAAGTCTGATGATTCACAGACCTGTAACTCTGGGGCAAATAATATATTATGTGTTAATAAAAATAATTAATAAAAAAAAAAGAGTTGGATGCTTAACTGACTGAGCCACCAAGGTGCTGCTCAAAGAACCAACTTTAGTTTTACTGATAGTTTTCTCTATCATTTTTCTGTTCACTATTTCATTAATTTCCACCCTATTATTTCCTCCTTCTGCTTGTCTTTGGCTTTATTATTCTTTTTTAGATTTTTTTTATGGTGAGAGCTTAGATTATTGAAGTCTCTCTGTTTTTTAATATAAACATTTGAAGACAGACATCTCTTCTATTTTTTTTTTTTTAAGATTTTTAAGTAATCTCTAAATCCAACATGGGGCTCAAATTTACAACCCCAAGTTCAAGAGTCACAAGCTCCACTAACTGAGCCAGCCAGGCATCCAAAACTGACATTTCTTCTAGGCACTGCTTCAGCTGCTAGCACAGATTCTTTTTTAAATTTTCGTTTAAAGATCATATTTATTTATTTAACAGAAACAGCAAGTGCACACAATTAGGTGGAATGACAGAGAGGTAGAGGGAGAACCAGGCTCCACAACAAGCAGACAGACCAACATGGCGCTTGATACCAGGACTGTGGGATCATGACCTGAGCCAAAGGCAGACACTTCACCAAATGAGAGACACAGGTGCCCCTGCTAGAGCAGATTTTAATATGATACTTTTATTTATATTCACTTCAAAATATTTTCTAATTTTCCTATTTTTTCTTTGACCAAAGGGTTATTTAGAAATTACCAAATATTTGTTAACATCCTAAATTAACTATTGTTAACTTCTAATTTAATTCCATTTAGTCAGAAAGTACGTTTTATTATTTCAATTCTTGAAAATGTATTAACATTATTATATGACCTAATATATGGTTTATCCTGGAGAATGTTCCATGTTTGCTTGAAAAGAAGGTATACTATACTGTTCATGAGTGTACTATATGTGCATCCATTACATCAGGATGATACTGTTCTGCAATCTTCTACACACTTGCTACTCTTTTGTCCAGTTGTTCCGTCAGTTACTGACAGTAGAGTACTAAAGTCTCCAACTACTTTTGTTTAATTATCTCTTTCTCCCTCCAATTCCATAAATTATATATTTCAAAATAGTTCAAGTGTATGTATATTTATAATTGTTTTATCTTGCTGCTGAACTGGCCCTTTTATCATTATAAAACGGTTTGCTTTGTTTCTAGCACCAATTTTTACTTACAGTCTATTTTGTTCAATTTAAATATAGCCATGCCAGCTCCTTGGTTACTGTCTGCATGAAATGTCTTTTTCCATCTTTTTACTTACAATCTATTTGTGTCTTTGAATCTAAAGTTTATCTTATAAACAGTATGTAGTTGGCTGTTTTTTTCACCCATTCCACCAATCTCTGCAGCTTGGGAGTGTGTAATCCACTTACATTTAACATAATTACTTATATGATAGGATTTATACCTACAACTGTGCTTATTTGTTTCTCTTACATCTTTTTTGGTTCTATATTCCTCTTAGCCTTTTTTGTGTTAAACAGAAATCCCCCAGGATAACTCTTTTGTTTGTTATTGCTGTTTTTTTATTATTTTTAGAAGTTATTTTTATAGTGGTTTTCTGTATATTATAATTAGCATGTGAATTTTTAAAAATGTAGTTCAGATTATCACTAAGTTAATTTTAATATTTATGTGCAAATTTTGCTCTAATATAGCTCTTCTCTCCGACCCTGCCCTTTGTGCTAATATGGACATATATATTATATCATTTTACGGTATAAGTGTATGAACACAGTTTTATAATTATTTTACTTAGTTGCCTTTTTTGCTATTATTGTTAAAGAGAGGGAGAGAAAATCTTAAGCAGATTCCCAGCCTAGTGTGGAAACCATCACAGGGCTTGATCTTAGGACCCTGAGATCATGACCTGAGCTGAAATCAAGAGTCAGACACTCAACCAAACCACCCAGGTGCCCCTTAGTTGCCTTTTAAATCAGTTAGAACAGATAAATATTTGAACTCTCTTTTATTATACCAATATGATTATCTATACCCAGTGTTTTTTATTATTCTATATACATTTACATTACTATCTTATACCCTTTTCTTTCAGCCCGAAGGACTGTCTGTAGTATTTCTTGCTTGGTAGGTTTTCAAGAAAAGAACTTGCTGCGTTTTTGTTTATCTGAGAATGTCTTAAATTCTTCATTTTTTTTTCCCCCCCTGGGCAGTTGTGCTGGATACAAAACTCTCCTGACAATCTTCCTTTCAGCATTTAGAATGTATCTCACTGCCTTCTAACTTTCACAGATTCTGATGAGAAACTGCTAATCTTACGGAGGATTGCTTTTGTGCTGAGTTGCTTTTCTCTTGCCTGCCTTTGGTTTTAAATAGTCTGATGTGTTTAGGTGCCATATCTTTGAGTTTATCCTACTTTGAGCTCACTAAGCCTCTTTCTTGGGTATGTAAAATGATGTTTTTCATACAATTTGGGAAGATTTCTGGCCACTTTTCCTTTAAATATTTTTCCATCCCTTTCTCTTATTTCCTTATTTTCTGAAAGTCTATTTATGGTGGCATGCTTAATGGTGTCTCACAGATTTCCAAGGCTCCATTCATTTTTCTCCATTCTTAACTGGAAAATCACCATTGACCTATCTTCTAGTTCACTGATTCTTCAATTTGCTCATGAGCCCCTCTAGTGAATTTTTCATTTCAGTTATTACACTTTTCAACTACAGAATTTCTATTTGTTTTTCCTCTTTTTTTAATACTATTTGGTGAGATATATTTTTATATTTTTTCATTCCTTAATTATGTTTTAATTCAATGAATACACTTAATATAGAT
>NC_081566.1:26098789-26263708 GCF_022355385.1 Mustela nigripes | reverse complement strand
AAAAACATCTTGTGAATGTGGCTTTTTCCAGTAAGCCATAAGACAGGTCAAACGTGACCATTATCTAGAAATGGGATTTTTTGACAAGTTCCCACACCAGCAGTTTTTCCTACTGGTGGCTACAAGGCTGCTGATTTTCAAGGCTTATAGGACACAAGTTAGCTCACTTTTTATAAATTTGCCTGTAGTTTTTATTGCTTATCTGGAAGAGTACTCCCACATTTTTTCTGTTCATTATTGCAACTGCATTAAGTGATCACCTCACTTGACAGCAATCAGCTTATTCTGTGGAGATATAAATGTATGTGGCAATTTGTTTGGCATGTGCTAAAGTAAAAATGGAAAAAAAAATCCTGCTTCAAGTGCCATCTCATGTTAAATTTATCAGTTACAAAAATTAAACTTCTCTTTGGCACTAATAATTCAAAATTGAAAAACATTTTTGTAAAGTAAGTCTTTAATTTGTTATTTTATAAAAGCCGAAGATAATTTGATGTAATAAAAATAGCATATTTAGTATAATAATATACTAACTTATTCTCAGGCTAATAAAAACAAAAGTAGTAATATATAAAAAATGAAGTGATATAAGTAAAGGTTAAATTACCTACTGTGTACTACAAAAAGACTTTACAGTAGTTGGGATGAGAAAAGTAGTGTAGAGACTAAGTATAAAATGGGGAATGTTTCTCTAGACATGGGAATCTCAAAAGAAACTGCACTATAGTAATTCAGAACCAGCTTACTATGTGCAGTGGTGATATATTTCAGCAAAACTTGTATTACTCCCTCATATTACTGTTACTATGTCATCATGCTGCTACTTTCTTTTTTCTCTTTTTGGTTTTTATTTTTACTGTATCTAATCAGAATCTGATTTAACTACAAATTGCTTAAGAACTAGGAACATATGAAAGTGGTCTATAGTTTTATATTTATCCATATAACTTAGTAACATTATGATAAAAATAGCTTAGGTCAGGTGGGAGGAGTCCTTAGTAATTTGCTTTCCACTATAAAAGGAAATTCTGAAATATTGCCGAAATTTTTTAAAACAGCTTAAAAATTTGAGGATTTAGTATATGCTCACATTTCTATTTCTTTTCTTTTTTTTTTTTTTTAAGATTTTATTTATTTATTTGACAGAGAGAAATCACAAGTAGTTGGAGAGGCAGGCAGAGAGAGAGAGAGGGAAGCAGGCTCCCTGCTGAGCAGAGAGCCCGATGCGGGACTCGATCCCAGGACCCTGAGATCATGACCCGAGCCGAAGGCAGCGGCTTAACCCACTGAGCCACCCAGGCGCCCTCTATTTCTTTTCTTTCCTCCAACTTATTTTGAAAAATTTCAAACCTACAGAAAAGTTGGAAGAACAATAAATTGTAGGGCGGCTGGGTGGCTCAGTGAGTTAAAGTCTCTGCCTCAGCTTCGGTCATGATCCCAGGGTCCTGGGATTGAGCCCCACATTGGGCTCTCTGTTCAGTGGGGAGCCTGCTTCCCTTCCTCTCTCTCTGCCTGCCTCTCTGTCTACTTGTGATCTCTGTCTGTCAAATAAATAAATAAAAATTCTTAAAAAAAATAAATTGAACAACTTTGTACTTTTCAATCTAGACTAAATAAATGTAAATGCTGTTACCATATTTGCTTTAGCCATCCCTCTACAAATAAACAAATGCACTCTTTTTTTCCCCCCATGAACCATCTATAAGTAAGTTTCAAACATCAGGATATTTTATGATAAAAACAAGACAACACTCCACAATACCACTGTCATACTCAAGATATTATGACATAAGAATATAATTTAGTATGGATTCTATATTCAAATATCCCAGTTGTTTAAAAGCTTCCTGACTAGATATTTATTTAATTTTGCTCAAGGGTCACTCACTGTATTTAGTTTCTATGTTTCTTCATTGTTTTATATATAAGAACTTCCCAACACTGTTATTTTTAAAGCATCTCAAGTGGTTGTTTTGTAGAATGTTCCACATGTCTGTATTTGAATGCTTTCTCATTATTATGTTCATACTAATATTTTTGATAAGAATACTATAAAGATTATCTTCCTACTTCATCATATCAGGAGTCATATAATGTCATCATTATGACAAATATGACATAATGTCAAATCATAATGACATCATTATGACAAAATGCCAAATTTGATTTCTCAGTTAAATGCTCCCATGGTCTTGGCAATGAAAAGAAAATTTACTTCTCTTTTATTTTAACCAAACTATGCTACATACACAACCATTAAGAGGAATACCAATAGAGAATAATTTCCAGTATAATTAATAATTTTCCTGTAGGGATATCACAAAGTGTTTCACCATAATATGTTAATCATTATTGATATAGTAAAGTAAGATGATGAAAATAATCTGTTTGGAATAGATGCAGAAATATCTTATTGAACTTAATGTTTAATAGAGTTCACTACCTTTACTAAAGTAACAATAAGAACTACAACTGAGAAGTTTAAGTTTTTATTTATTTCTTCTTTTTTTTTTAAGATTTTATTTATTTGACAGACAGAGGTCACAAGTAGGCAGAGAGGCGGGCAGGGAGAGAGGGAGGGGGAAGCAGGCTCCCTGCTAAGCAGAGAGCCCGATGCGGGGCTCATTCCCAGGACCCTGGGATCATGACCTGAGCCAAAGGCAGAGGCATTAACTCACTGAGCCACCCATGCGCCCCGAGAAGTTTGAGTTTTTAAATGCAGTTTATGACACAGCCATTCTACACTGTGTTCCAAAAAGCATCAGGTTCAATTTACATATACAATGGCCAGGGAGAGATCAAACTGAATTTCTGAACCTCTGAATTCTATTTTCAGGCTTCCCAGTTACTTCTCAGCCTATAAAAGTTCTCAGTGTCCTAGCTTTTGGGTATCATCATGATGGGGCTAAGGTGAGAAAGTAAGCTGGAAAAATCCTCATAAAAGTTTTCGTTAGGCAGGGCAAATAACTCCTGAGTATTTAAATACACACAGGTCCAGGGGCTCCTAACTGGCTCAGTCAGTAGAGCATGTGACTCTTCATCTGAGGTTTGTGAGTTCCAGCTCCATGCTGGAGGTAGAGTTTACTTAATTAAAAATAAATAAATAGTATGGGGAGCCTGTGGCTCCCAGTGGGTTAAAGCCTCTGCCTTCAACTCACATCATGATCCCAGGGTCCTGGGATCGAGCTCCGCATCGGGCTCTCTGCTCGGCGGGGAGCCTGCTTCCCCCTCTCTCTGCCTGCCTCTCTGCTTACTTGTGATCTCTGTCAAATAAATAAAAATAAATAAATAAATAAAAATACACAGGTCCACTAGGTCCTGTTCTTTACCTCATATGACTATCATTTCTGATTTTAAAAGCAATAACTATGATTTTTTTTTACTGTCTTTAAGCCTTTGATGATATCCTCCTACAGCACACCTTAGAGATCTGAAAAAGAGTCAATCTTTAGAAACAAAAAAATCAACCAAGTATACATTACATAATATAAATACATGCAGAATACTTAGGAAGCATTTCTTTTCTTTTTTTTTTTTTTAATTTATTTATTTGACAGAGAGAGATCACAAGTAGACAGAGAGGCAGGCAGAGAGAGAGAGGAAGGGAAGCAGGCTCCCTGCTGAGCAGAGAGCCCGACGTGGGACTCGATCCCAGGATCCCGAGACCACGACCCGAGCCGAAGGCAGCGGCTTAATCCACTGAGCCACCCAGGCGCCCCAGGAAGCATTTCTTTTTAACAACTCCTCTGAATTTGGTTGTCAGATTTTTGTTCATCATGTGAGAAATAATCAGAAACTGTCTGCTTATTTTATTTTTTTTTACCAAATACAATAACCTGAGGGTTCCAACCTAAAGAAAACTTTAGACATACTAACCTTAGCCCACTACTACATAGCCTTTATTCTATAATCACCCTCTCTAATCCTTACCAATCCACAAGATACACAAACAGTTGTGACCTATAGTGTCACAAAAGTAGCAACTACCTATCTGTATATTAGATTAAGCTACAAGCATCAAATCATCAGTAGTAAAAAATGAACAAAAAGGAATCCCAATTCCACACATAAAGCACTTGAAAGTTGACAATTTATCCTAATAACAAATAAAAGATGAACAGATTAAAAAATGAAAAACTCTTTCAGGATTCACAAGAGAGATGACGGCCCAGGTCTAACTGCTACCCTAAAGGTCAAAGAGACAGGTGAATGAATACGCCGGGACTCCTGAGGGGGAATGCCACGGAAAACAGTGCCTGGATATAAAAATCTGAACTGTAACTGATGAACTGTTGGAGGCTCAGTGTGAGTAAGTCTGAGAGTTAAAAACTATGGCGGCGGGGGGCAGCTAGTCATAGGAGTCCTCCACAATTTTGTCAGATTTATTTCCAAGAGCTTGATCAAGTTCTCAAAGGTGGAAAACAGAGTATTTTTGGAGATGTAGCATCTGTATGATGCTCTAACGATGAATACATGTCATTATACATTCGTCCAAATTCAAACAATGTACAAAGCAAAAATGAAGCTTAAGGTAAACCTTGGACCTTGAGTGATTAGGATGTATCAGTGTAGGTTCAATAATTAAATGTACCACTCTGGAAAGGGATGTTGATAATGAGGGTATGCATGCATGTGGGAGTAGGAGGTGTATGGGAAATCTCTGTATCTTTCTCTCAACTGCTCTAAAAAAAATTCAGTTATGTACCTGCCAACTCTTAAAGAATCTCAAGAAATATAATTTGAATGAATTGTATGGATCAATATGAAAAAATGTTTTCATTTAGGTTTTCCATATTTATCTTTTTATTAAAACAGGGAGACAGTATATTAGTGAACTTTTAATATTAAATTTCAAAGCTCACAGGCAAATAAAAACTTTTATAAATCACTACTACCCCTCTCCCCCCAAAATCCAATTCAAAATATCAATTAACATCTCTTTGTTTCCAAAAATATCTATTTGAATATGTTTCTGATTTGTTGGCTTTTATTATCTGTGATGGAAGAAATGTGTTGCCCTAAAAGAGTTTCTGTTGTGTTGTCTTACACTAGACTGGCAATGGGAAAAATATTGTTTAAATCTTCAAACTCACTAATTAGAACTTAGTACAATGTTCTATGCATTGACATTAGTGGCTAAACAAAAACACCATTTATCTTTTGAAATAAAAAGATTAGCCTAAAATATTCACAATCCTTTAAGATATTAAATATACCCAAATTTGGGCAAAAATTCCTGATGTCACAGTTTGCCTGCTCAGGAATCAGTTTCTATATAATAAAATGTGAATTGCCAGGGAAATTTAAGGATCTATTTTCCTCTTGGGGATATTTTTAAAAATTACTATAATTGTTCAAACATCATAAATCTAAATCTAGAGGCAATGACATCCAAATCTTAATATCTAAATTTTAGAAATATAAAATCTGCCATGCCCACACTAGAAACAAACATACTGAAATACATACTCAAAATGTAGTACAAAAATATTTGCTCAAGTTGGCCTAGCTTGCTATAAGTTTACAGAGCCAAACTAAGCAGCTGCAAAATTGTCTAAACATTCTAAATATTTTTATGAGAATTAATTTGCTTCAATCTTCACTGATCTGCTTTACTTCAATATCTCTTCACACTTGCTTTAAATAAAGAGTCAAAAAGCAAAATAATGCTAAATAATGACTAATGAACATCAGAGAAACTTAAATTTTTTTTATTAGAAGGCATTAAAACAATTTTAAAATCTCATGTCAGCATGTGAAGGTTGTTAAAAAATATGATTTACTTGAGGAACCTGGAAAATGGTTATCTAAATCAATGGTGGCAGGAAATAATTTAAAAGGCCTAAATGGGACTAATAATACTTTCTTTCAGTATCTTCAAAGAAACACCTGGAATCACTTCTGATAAACAACTAAAAACTGATGCCTAACTTTCTTGGGGGGGGGGGAGATGAATATATATATATATTCATATATATACACACACATATATGCATGCATGCACCTGGTGGCTCAGTTGGTTAAATGACTGCCTTTGGCTCAGGTCATGATCCTGGAGTCCCCGGATCCAGTCCCCCATCAGGATCTCTGCTCAGTGGGGAGTCTGCTTCTCCTTCTGACCCTCCCCTTCTCTCTCTCTCTCTGTCTCTCTCAAATAAATAAAATCTTTTTTAAAAATAAATAAATAAAAAATCTAAGCAAAGTTAGTCAGAGAAAGACAACATATGATTTCATGAATATGTGGAATTTAAGAAGTAAAAGGGATGAACATACTGGGGGAAGAAAGATAAAAACGGTGAGGGAAGCAAAGCATAAGACTCTTAAAGAGACAGAACTGAAGGCAGATGGAGGCAGGTGGGTGGGGGATGGGCAAGGTGGGTGATGGATATTAAGGAGGGCACTTGTGATGAGGGAAGAGTCACTGAGTTCTACTCCTGAAGCCAATATTGCACCGGATGTTAACTAGAATTTAAATTTTAAAAAATCATTCTACATAAATAATCTGTATGATTGAAAATAATATGGATTCCTCTAGTTGAAAGATTCAATCTTCTATATATGTATTTAACTGTGTTGTTCAAATTTCCAGTACCTTATAATTTTTTATTTTCTCCTTAGAGATTTTAATTTTTCTTAGAATTTGTCACATTTATTTGATATATTTTGAGGCTATGTTACTTACATAGATGAGGTTCACGGTGTATGTTTTCATTTTAAGTTATTCTTTTTATCATTTCATTGGGATCTTCTTTAACCCTATTTTAACTTGGAAAGTCGAATTCTTCTCTCTATATAGTTTTATCAGTTCTTACTTCATAATCTTTGTTCTCTCATCTCTTTATTTCAATATTACTGTGCCCTTCAAATTTAGGTATCTCTTTTACATAGCATTTAGTGTAGCATTTAGTTTTACATAGCATTTAGTCTTAATTTTTAAATAAAACAACCCAAAGAGATTTGGTCTTTGAACTGGTAAATTTAATCTGTCTTAATTTACTGTTAACTTACAAGTGAGACATTTGGATTTATTCTCACCATGCTATATTTAACTATTTACCCTGATTTTTTTGTGGCTCTTCACTTCCTCCTTTCCTCCTGTTTATGGATTGAATTTTAAGACAGACTGAGTTTTCTTTCCTATTGTAGATCTCAAAGTAGAAACCCTATTTCTATTCTTTAATGATAATGATAAAAATTTTAGAATGCATACATGATTTAAAGGACAAAGCTAGTTAATATTGTTACACAGATAATGTAAAACCTGATATTGCTTTGTATTTTACCAATACTCCACCAAAACCTGGGTTACATTATTCTTTTACAGATTTTTATTTCTATCTTTCTAAAACCTCCAAATTAGTCTCATTTTTCCATTATTATTACTATATTATACAGTCAAGCCTAGCTAAGATTTTCCTATTTTTTATAAATTTCTCTGATGATAAGACTTCTTTCCTCATATTTTATTCAATTCTTCATTTAATTCTCTTCTTTATTTCTCTGTGGAGGAGACGGGGGAAGAAGCATCCTATACCATGATTAGAATTCTCAGTGGAACAATTCCTGTCCAACATAAAGAGCCTAGGCTAAAACAAAGTTTCTGGAGATTTCTCCATATAACTATCCAGACAGACAATTACAACACTCCAAGACAATTATAACACTCACCACCTTTCTCCTCCCCACTAACCAGTAACTAGGTCCCAGAGGCCAGCAATTTTTCCATCACCACCACTAACCAGTTGATAAAACTTGAGCTCACAGGTTTAATTCTCTGGTTTTATATTCCACTCCCTTTCTGACGCTTTGTGATTTCAATACTTTATAAGCTGTGCATCTAAAGTAATATTTTCATATATTTATTCTAAAATAATGTTGATCTAAAATAGTGTGCTGACAGAGGACTTTCAATTTATTTAGTCTACCATATTGTTAGAACCAGAACTCCCTTCTGAGTTATCTTACTACTTTTTTTTTTTTTTTTGGTAGCCATTTGAAGCAAGTTTCAAAATAAAAAACTGATTAGCCCTCAACTCATGTCAGGTAACTAATTTTCCGGTGTTTTTACAACTGCCCCTCCATTTCCAGAGGCATTTTCATTGGACTCAGGGTAAAGATCTATATGTTAACCAATGTTCCAGAAATATTAAGTTTTTGTATAGCATGATTGAAAAACTAACCAAAAATGGAGAATTTAAGTGTATAAGATAATGTAGATTTGGGGCTCAGACTATTTAATGACCTCTTCACACTATTTAAAAAAAAAATCAAAATGAATCCTATTATCTCACTAATAGGAGTTCATAAGAAAAAACAGTATTTTTTCCCTTTTACTGGACAAATCTGATCCTTGTTTTGCTAAATGCTGTTCAGAGACATAATATTTTAACGCAATTATGTTCATTAGAAAATAAAGCTTTCTTCCTATGATAAAGACCCTTATTATTTAGCCTACATCTACATTTCCCGATTTTTGTTCTACCAATTCAGGCTTGTAAGTATCTTTAATATAGTTACTATAGTCACAGGGTAAGAGAGTAGGGTAGACACGAAACTGCTGAGGAATAATTTCAAAACACAAATGCTTGGTCTCCTCTCTGAAGATTATAATTTGGTAGGTTTGTGACAGCACCCACACAAATGATTTTTCCGTTTCTCAGATTTTAAAAAACACTGTTATAATGTTATTTTTCATGATGTATTATAATTTATTTGCTGTCTATCTCATCTAACAAACTCTGACATCCTGGAAAGGTTTATTTTTGTATGCACAGTAATAACTATATTTTTTAAATAGGTATTTCTGAAGTTAATAAATGAATGCTATAATTCAAATGAAAAGAATTCCAGGTACCCTGATAAATGTGACAGAAAAAAATTTTTTTTCATATGATTACAATGTCAGGCTCCTCTAATCAGTAGTTATTTCCCTTCTAGGGGCTCTGAGAAACCTCTAGATACATATTTCAGATTCTGTAAGTAGATCTATAGTTAGATCTTTGTACTAGAGAGTAGAGTCCATGGAGCATACACGCGTATGCTGATCAGTGTCACAGCATTCTAGGAATCCAGAATGTATTAAATATCACTTAACTGCTGGTCTCACAGACGTTTCATACCACCACAGCTTCTTAATGCTGACACACCCTTTCTGAGCGTCTTCCAACAAGCTTTTATTTGGAATCCAGCATTTCAGAATTATACAGAATCAAGCGGCTAGTTTTGTTTTTATTTTCTGCAAATTAGATCCATCCGTTGGGCAGATCCATCTTTCTATATCCATTAATCCATCAGCCACCGATCCATCTCTCCATCTGTCCATCTATCTGCACATGGAAGTTGGGTTAACGTCTTACATCCGAGTTAAACAGCTTTTGGTTGTTTGGGGGAATAAAAATCTGTCTTCATCTGTGGAAGAGTTTTTGGCTGGATATAGAACTTTGGGTTAAATTTCTTTTAGCACTTGAAATGTGTCAGTGGCTCCACTGATTTTTGGCCTGTATAGTTAATGAGAATTCTGCTATTATCTTTATCTTCCACTTTCCATAATTTCTTTCACTTTGCCTTCAAGATTTCACTTTGTCTTCACTTGTTTCACAAGATTTCACTTATTCAGCTATGATACAATTAGGTATTTTTGGTCTGCTTTTGATTTTGTCTTGTTTGAGGTTCTGTGAGCTTCTGGTATCTGTGATTTGTTATCTTTCATCAGTCTTGGAAAGTTTTTGGTGTTTATCTCTTCAAATATTTCTTCTGTCCTTTTCCCTCCTACTTCCACAATGCCAACTACAAGTGTATTTGTTTAATGTTATCCAACATGTCTTGGCTACTATGTTCTGTTTTTCCCTCCTACTCTCTTAATGTTTCATTGTGAATAATTTTTATTGACCTACCTCCAAATTCAGTTATTTTTTCCTTAGATTATATCCAATTTGCTAATGAGCACATCAAAAAGTTTTTCATTTTTGATATCAAGATTTCTATTTTTAGTATTTCCACTTTATTTTTTAAAAATACTTTCCATCTCTCAACTGAAACTCTTCATCTTTTCAGGCATGTTGCCTACCTTCCCACCATATATTTTAACATGATAAACAGTTATTTTAAGATTTGTCTCATATCCTAACATCTGGGTCACCCATAAAGACTAATTTGAGTCTTGGTAATAGAATGTTTATTCTTATTTGTAGTCACATACTTTTTTATTAAACATAAGTGATCATATACAGAACAGTAGATACTGAAGCAAATGTTATTTCTGCTTAGAAATAAGTACACTCTTTTCCTGTCAGGCCATTCATGTGAGGGGATCAATCAATTTAGTCAATGTTCAAACCACATTTTAGTTTTAGTTATTAAACTCACTATTAAGTGTATCACAGGCTTCAACTCTTTCCAGCGATGAGCTATCATTACCTTGTACTTAGTGTGATCTGGGTCAACCGAAATTTTTCTCTGTATTCCTGTTCTTCTCTTACCTTTTTACTAGTTCCTGCATATGAGACAAAGAGAGGGTCCTTCTCCATGCTACTATCCCTCTGTGAGTGGTAGATGGCTCTAACTTGTTCTGGGTTTTTTGTTTTGTTTTGGGGTGGTTGTCATTTTGTGTGTTTTTGGTTTTTTGTTTTGTGTGTGTGTGTGTGTGCTGTTTTTGTTTTTTGTAGTAGGATTCTGTTTGGAACAGAGGATCTCAGTTCTTCTGGTTCATCATGAGTCTTAAGAAGGGTTCATATGTCTGAGCTTCCAGTACGGGGGTCTTCTTAGCATTCCAATCCCTCACCATTGTGGCAGCCAAATTCTACACAGCATCTGATGCACATTTTAGGCGAGAGAGGATTTCATGTCACTTCATCAGTGGTAGTGGATCTCTGGTTTGTACTGATGCAGGATCCTGGGTCCAAGAAGCTTTCTTGCTCCTCTTCCAATAGCTTAAAAAGTTTCTGCTCTGTAAGAGCAGAAGAGGAAGGATCCAGAGAAACGAAGTTTTGTGCTGGTCTTTCAGTAGGAACTGATTACTTTGTGAACTCCTGCGTGCCTGATGTAGGCTACTGCCCCGACCCATTCCTTCTTGTTAGCAGCCAGTAGAGGGAGATGGAGAAGGGTACGTGAGTTAAGCGAGCACTCCCCTTGTATTTCGGGCATACAGATATGCCAACCCATACTTGGTCTTTAAGAATGCATTAAAATTTTACTCATTTCTTCTTACCAGCTTCTATGGTGGCTACTTCTTCCTCTTGTGGTCTGCAAATGGTAATTGGTTCATGTGTCCCATCTTTCCTTGGAGGGGCTTGTCATTCCAATTCAGTTCCCATGCCTTGAGACCTCAGCTCTCTGACAGGGGTCAAGAAAAGTTATAATTTTGTAGCTCATACAGCTTTTTCTGTTTTTAAGATGAGAGTAACATTTTTTGGTGGTTTTCTACATACAAAGCAGAAGTAGAACTCCCAAAGTACCTACCTTTTGACAATATTTTCTTATCACATCTATGAAACACGCATCCTAAATTCTTGCATTCTTACCAAAAAACTACACTGATTCTGCCTGGTGCAGTATTCCTTTTCATTAATACCGTCTATAACAGTAATAGCTTCACCTTCCCTTCTTCACATTGTAGTAGCATTTTTTAAGTATTCCAGCTAGAAATTTTAATATATATATATACTGGCAAACTTGGGTCTCACAACCAGTTGGCTATCACACTGATATCAGTATCACTATATAGCCAGTTAGAAATAAAGTCTGATAAAATGACAATAAATACAAGACAATCAATTCTAAGCTGATGGAAAGCAAAGAAAAATATTTTGTCAGCAATATCTCAGGTATCTTCATTGGATTAGTAATCTGAAAAAGGCATTTACCTAGTTGTCTGGCATGGTAAAAAAAAAAAAAAAAAAAAAAAAAACTGACAGGGAGACTTAGCAAGAACTAAAGAGTAAACTGGTGGTGAGGAAAAGAAATCAGGAAATAGATGTGTAAACTGTGGGGAAGAAACCCAAACATGGGTTTGAGAATGACTGGTACGGACTGAGAGGCAGGCAGAACTAGAGAAAAAAACAGAAAGGAAAGGAAGACGAAGAAGGGAAGGAGACAGAGGAAGACAGGGACTGACAGAAGAGAAGAAGGAAGATAAGAAAAGGAGAAACAGGAAGAAAGTGAGAAAGAAAGGGAGAAGAAAGAGGAGGGAGGGAAGAGAAACAAAAGGAAGGGAAAGCAATTGACAGAGAAAAAGAACACCAGAGAGAGAACAGGAGCAAGCGTGTACACGCAAAAAAGAAGTTTCTGAGATGCTCAACTTCTTTCTATACTCATAGATGGTTTTATAATAGTAGAGTCTAGGTTTTCAGACTCATGTATGAATTTATTTAAAAAATCCCACATCTTACCAAAACTGCATTTAGTCATAAAAGAAAATATTTTCTTTACAACCAAATTTATCTTATTTTTTCATTGAACACCGTACAATAACTTATTTAAAAATGAATCCACCCATTAAAGCATTTATCTAGAACCTAATTTTGACCAGTAGTGGCCATTCATTGACTCTCAACCATCTATATCCACTCTCCTTTTCCCCCAATTAATTAATCAGGTAGATTCAAAGCCTTCTACTTTTCTATTTAAAAGAATACTGAAAAACTACCATCTCATAAATTTTTAAGTCAGTATCTAAAAATTTTCATCACATAAATAGTTGCAAGTTGTCATCTGTATCAATATTACATACTGACATTTTAAAATACGAATTCAGGGTAACTAATGACATCTAAACACTACAGAGATTTGATATTCAACATCATCTTTAAACAAACAAAAATACCTGAATAACCTATTCTTCAATAATGGAAAACTTTTACATAATCTTTTCCTTGAATTTATATTCACTCTCTCCCTGAAAAATAAAATTCATCCAACTGATTTCACGCAGTCTTTTAATACTACTTATTCTCTCTTCTCTGGAAAAAAAAATAGGCGTGTATTTATGTAAATTCCCTTTCCTTTGACCAAAATGCTCTAATTTTAAGAAATCATTTCCGTATGAATTATCATTAAAATTAGCTGTATACAACTGATACATAATACAACACATTTTGATAATTATGTTATTAAACAAGAGTAATAATGTTGAAAAGGTATGTCTTCACAAGATGGTTGTGGCATCCCCTCTCCCTGAGCACTCTGTCGCCATTTTGTTCTGGTAACTATAAATAAATATTATATACTCTTAGGATGCTATTCTTATTGTTCAGCATTAAATCTATTCCTATTGTTCATTTATTTCCATAGATATAGTCACTGATATGGAAAGTTTCCTGTTTTAAAACCCAAGTTTATGCCAAAAATCATATAGTAATCTATCATCAAAAAACACTTTTAATGATCTGTCATTTTGATTAGATCATCCTTCAATTTTATTGAATATAAAGATTTGGAACCATGTATCTGTTACTTAATAATTAAGAGTAAATGAAAGTAACAATTCCTGCAAAGAACTAAAATGATTTTACCAACATCGAATCAAATATACAGGGCCACAATCCTTTATCCCAAGCACTTAGAAAAGATTAAGTTTTATAATTCTTAATTTTTCTGATTTTGAAAGGAAGTATGCTTCATATTATTCAATACTCCTCTAAGGTCTATGTCAGCATCCTGTATGCAAACAGACAGGTAGGATATATCTTTATCTATGTGCTTTAGATCTGATATTATCGGATGAGCAATGAATTTCTCATACTGCAAATACTGGAGTATGGATCAGTATTAATTATACCTATTATTAACATATTCTCCGAAAGGCTACAAAAATCCCAGATACTGTTATTCTAATATAACTTAGCCAGCAAAGTGTTTTGAGTATGCTATTTTACTTTTGCTTTTGTGCTGTTTTGTTTTAAATATATTTTTTGTCAAAATCTGAGAGCATAGATTTAGTTCATCAACTTACATATTAAAAAGATTTAGCTTTTCTGCCTGTGGACGCTGCCGAGTAAGCATCGTTAAAGTCTCCCCTCCCACCACCGTCATGTCTAAGTCAGAGTCTCCCAAAGAGCCTGAACAGCTGCGGAAGCTCTTCATCGGAGGTCTGAGCTTTGAAACAACCGATGAGAGTCTGAGGAGCCATTTTGAGCAATGGGGAACACTTACGGACTGTGTGGTAATGAGAGATCCGAACACCAAGCGCTCCAGAGGCTTTGGGTTTGTCACCTATGCCACTGTGGAGGAGGTGGATGCAGCCATGAATGCAAGGCCACACAAGGTGGATGGAAGAGTTGTGGAACCAAAGAGGGCTGTCTCAAGAGAAGATTCTCAAAGACCTGGTGCCCACTTAACTGTGAAAAAGATTTTTGTTGGTGGCATTAAAGAAGACACTGAAGAACATCATCTAAGAGATTATTTTGAACAGTATGGGAAAATCGAAGTAATTGAGATCATGACTGACCGAGGCAGTGGCAAAAAGAGGGGTTTTGCTTTTGTAACATTTGATGACCATGATTCTGTAGACAAGATTGTCATTCAAAAATACCATACTGTGAATGGCCACAACTGTGAAGTAAGGAAAGCGCTCTCTAAGCAAGAGATGGCTAGTGCTTCATCCAGCCAAAGAGGTCGAAGTGGTTCTGGAAACTTTGGTGGTGGTCGTGGAGGTGGTTTTGGTGGGAATGACAACTTTGGTCGCGGAGGAAACTTCAGTGGTTGAGGTGGCTTTGGTGGCAGTCGAGGTGGTGGTGGATATGGTGTCAATGGGGATGGCTGTAATGGATTTGGTAATGATGGAAGCACCTTTGGAGGTGGCGGAAGCTCTAATGATTTTGGCAATTACAACAATCAATCCTCAAATTTTGGACCCATGAAAGGAGGCAATTTTGGAGGCAGAAGCTCTGGCCCTTATGGTGGTGGAGGCCAATACTTCGCCAAACCACGAAACCAAGGTGGCTATGGTGGTTCCAGCAGCAGCAGCAGCTATGGCAGTGGCAGAAGGTTTTAATTACTGCCAGGAAACAAAGCTTAGCAGGAGAGGAGAGCCAGAGAAGTGACAGGGAAGCTACAGGTTACAACAGATTTGTGAACTCAGCCAAGCACAGTGGTGGCAGGGCCTAGCTGCTACAAAGAAGACATGTTTTAGACAATACTCATGTGTATGGGCAAAAAACTCGAGGACTGCATTTGTGACTAATTGTATAACAGGTTATTTTAGTTTCTGTTCTGTGGAAAGTGCAAAGCATTCCAACAAAGGGTTTTAATGTAGATTTTTTTTTTTGCACCCATGCTGTTGATTGCTAAATGTAAGTCTGATCATGACGCTGAATAAATGTGTCTTTAAAAAAAAAAAAAAAAGATTTATTGTCAGATTATCTTTATGAACTCAAATTAAAGTATTAATATGCATCCCTATAAATTATGATTCTCTAACAAGAATGGGTAAATAAGAGGCAAAGTTTATTGCCCAACTGAAATAACAAGATCCACATTCAGTACATAGTGCTAATGCGCTCTTTGCTTTGCTTCCACCAGTGGGACTAGAGAATGAGGAACAATGCATACTTTTTTTTGGACAATACTCAGAAGAAGTCCTTTAAAGAAAAAACTTCACTTCCACTGTTTCACTCAACCAATATCTAAAGTAAAAGCACTATAACGTGGTATAAAATATACTTTCTTTAATGCTACGTATCACTCTTAAACAAAGAATGATAGGCAGTTACTCTAGTGACAAAACTTAGAACCATCCCTTAGTTTGATAATCCTGAGGTTTTTACAGCCTCGAACAATGTACCATATTAAAATTCATGATGATGTGAGATATGCTTTTCTTTTGGAAAACAGGGGGGAAAAAACTATTGTAAAAGTTGAAGTCAAAAGGAGAATAGGCATGACCCCTCCAAGTGTCAATGTCAGGCATATCAACTGACACATGAAATTCTGGGATCCAAAACTGGATTTAAGTTTCTACACACACATGCAATACTTTTAGTGTTCCATCAGATGTTCTTACTCCAGTCTGAAGACTTCTGTTTTACATTAAATGACAAGCATTAAGTGTGTCTTTCCATACATGAAGATTTTTTAAAACATGTGTCTAAAGGTACTGGAGTAATTTCATGTAGTTTTTTTTTTTTCTTGTGCTTTCATACAAGTGAAGGTGATACAGTTGGCTGTATGTACACTGCTAATTTATATCTAATGATTTTTTATAGATGGAAGATGATTAGTTAGAGTCTTGGATAATGGGAAATGGCCTTTATTCATTCAATACCATACAATTTCATAGAACACTGTATTAATCAGCCATTGCCACCACAGAACTTCTGGATAATAAACTATTCCAAAATTTAGTAGCACAGGATCTTCATTAATTCTCAAAGAATAAGGGATAGCTTAGGGTTGGCTGATTTCAGTATAGCTTGTTTACATGTCTGGAGGTTGAATGATTTGGCTCGGACAAGTAGATACTACTCTGAGTGTCTTTCTTCCTTCCCCCTGGGACTAGCAGCTAGCTTCAGCACGTTCTCCTCATGGTGATGACACAGGGGCAAGAGCAAGTAAGCTCAACTGTGCCAGCAAATTTCAAACTTCTAGTCAATGTCAACTTAACATCACTTGGGCCAAAGCAAGTTACCAAACAGTCAAAAGTGGGTTTTTTCCCCCACCATGACAAAGCACTCTTTTATGGCAAAGCACACAGATACAGGAAGAGGTCAAGAATTGAGACCATTAATGCAATTTATTATCAATGTTAAAATCTAAAACAAATCTTTTAGCATTACAATAGCTTAATATTGATTAAGAGACTAATTAAATTGGCTCTAATGTTAAAGTAAAATTAGCAGAATCTAAAATGTGGTTTATATACCTTAAGATTAATTCAGAACCACTAGTAGAGGAAGAAGTGACTCTTAAAATTTTAACAGTTGTAAGCACTATATTTATGCATTAGAGGGTTACAAACAGATAATAATCGATAAATGGAAAGAAAGATGGTTTAGATAGGCTTTCAAGTTCCTGGTTTACATTACTGACAGGGCAATCTATATTCTATCTTAACATAGGATCACAAGAGGTGGAGGGAGACTGGTCACAATTCAATTAAACCCCCTTAAGAAAATATTTAACCATAGCAGATAATGAATATCTGTAACTCCGATACTACTGGCTAAATTTATATTTTCTGCAGCAGCACTTGATAACACACAGCAACTTCTTCCATCTTTATTTTAATTCTCTCACTAAAGAAATAATCTGTAACTTACATGATTCATCACTCTGCTGTGTTCAGTATATAAAAAGAAATCTAACCTTGCAAACAGAATGTGAAAATACCAAATAAATGTTTAAATTCAGAAAATTCAATTTTCTAACATGGGGTTTTCAAAATATTTAAAGTATTTTATATGATGGATTTTCAATAATCTACAACAGTAGGTCACACATAGAAGCCAACTTTTTAAAACCCCAATGAGGAAAAACACATTTTCTGGAATCTTTCATTAAATCACATATTAGGGTATAAAAACGGTCTTCCTCTATTGAGTAAATATTTGAATAAACAACAGCAGTCTTGCTTTACTCTAGCACTGGGCTTATGCTAATCATTTCCTTAAATATAACTCATCCTAACTGTAGGTGCTTAACCAAAAAAAAAAAAAAAAAAAGACACAGCTGAACCGCTGGGAATGGAAACAACAAAAATTGAATAGTTTTGATGAAGTCTCAATCTTTCACAAAGAAAAACTTGAGACTACCATATCTGTTCACCTATAACTGCCAAAACATCAGGCAACTTTAAAAAGTTTCCACAGAAGAGGCATCTCGGTGGCTCAATCAGTTAAGCATCTGCCTTTGGCTCAGGTCATGATCCCAGAGTCCTGAAATGGAGCCCCATACTGGGTTCCCTGCTTGGCAGGGGAGTCTGCTTCTCCCTCTCCCTCTGTCCCTCCCACTGCTTGCGCTCTCTTGCTCTATCAAATAGATGTTTAAAATCTTTTTTTTTTTTTTTTAAAGAAGTTTCTATGGAAATATCTTCAAGTCATCAAGAGAAATAAACTATTTAATGGTATTTTCTATAAATGTTTATATGTTAAATTTTTAACATTTGTTAAAACTAAACATTTGTTTAGTTTACATTTTTCCTATCTTTTTAAAAAACTTTGTGACTTAGGGCGCCTGGGTGGCTCAGAGGGTTAAGCCTCTGCCTTCGGCTCAGGTCATGATCTCAGGGTCCTGGGATCGAGCCCCACATCGGGCTCTCTGCTCAGCAGGGAGCCTGCTTCCTCCTCTCTCTCTCTCTGCCTGCCTCTCTACCTGCTTGTGATCTCTGTCTGTCAAATAAATAAATAAAATCTTTAAAAAAAAAAAAACAACTTTGTGACTTGGAAAAATAGCCTGCATACAGAAGCGTCCATACAACATATGTGAAGTTTCAAACTCCACATAATTAGTACACTAGATACAAATAAAATATTCCTAAATCTTAAAAGCCTGTATGACACGTTTTTTTCCTCCATCTGACAGTAAGCACTATACTTAAAGACACAGTAATTATTCTCCTTTCTTTTCTTTATGGTTGAATTACGTATCTGTGTGGCCAATGAATATATTCCTAAACAACAGTTTGTTTTGCATGTCTATAAACAGAATTATACCATGTGTTCTTCTGTAACTTCCTTCCATTCAACATTACTATTCATCTATATGCATTCACGGAGCTGCAGTTCATTTATTCCCATCGCTGAATGTTTCACAGTATAAATGTACAAACAATGCTATTATAAACATTACATAAATATGTATATCTCTAGGGCAGAGATTTCTAGAACTTCAGAGTACATAAAGAGTCATCCAGGAGCCTGCTAAAAAGAAAAAAGAGGTTCCTGGGATCCACCTTCAGAAATTCTGATTCAGTAGACTTCTGCCGTGCAGACTGCATTTCGAATATCAAGGCTGTAGGGTGTAATTATCATTTTCTTATTTACTTGAAAGAGTTCTTCATGAAATCTGAATACCAATACTTTGTAACTTATAGGTATTCTAAATATTTTTCCCCAATTAGCGACTTCTTAATTATTTTTTCAGGTGTTATCTGATGAACAAAAGTTTTTAATTTTATTGTAGACAAACTTATCCACCTTTCACTTATATTTTATAATTTTGAATCTTAAAGCCTTCCCTAACACAAGATCATGAAGATATTCTCTTCTCATATTATTTTCTAAATACTTCAGGAGTTTTCCTATTTACATTTAAGTCACCTGACCAACTGATTTTGTATATTTAATGAGGTAGAGCTAAAATTTCTAAAACAACTGTCAGAGTATAAAAATTCTCTATTTCACAACCATCTTTGCTGGGTATCAAATGTCAATACATCTGTGAGTCTGTTGCTAGTTCTGTCACACCAGTCTATTAATCTCGTGCCAAAATAAAACTTTTTATTTACCATTGCTTAACCTTCTTTCAAATGCATCCCCTGTAAAAAGTATATTACTACATTTTAAACATTTTAACTAGTCTGTTAATCCCAGCCTTTTCTACTTGGAGGGAATAAGCCATTTCCATTTACCATAGTTAGATATATTTGAATCTCCATCAGCTTTTCTGTTTTTTAATTACTCCAAACATTTTATGTTATTTTTCTCTTTCCTCTCCTGTTTTTTTGGATTAACCAAATATTCTACTCCTTTCCCCCATACCACTCTAAGTTTGGATTTTGTACTCTGGCTCTATTATTTTCTTGGCTTCCTAAGAAATCATATATTTCATACTTTCCAAGTGTTTCTAGTGCTTATTCAATATTAGTTTCAAAAACTGAATGATGATCACATCTATTAAACTAGTAACACCTGAAAAGATGCCTAACTTTAATTATCTCCGCATTTAAGGGCATGGGGCTGGATCAGTCAAAGGAGCATGCAACTTTTGATCTCGGGATTGTAAGTTCAAGCCCCACATTGGGTGCAGAAATTATTTAAAAATAAAATCTTAAAAAAAAAAAAAGAAAAAAGAAAAAACCTCAAACTCAAATAATCAATCAATCCGCATTTAACAAAAATACAAAATTTCCTGTAAAGTCCAGTTTTAAAAATACCTTGTAGTTACAATGCTACTTACGGGCTGGAAGACAAGACACATAAATAGATGAAAGATCCACTAGGTACTTCAAAGTTGTTTTTAGACGTTAGCACTCCCAAAAGTGGATTGTATGACAAAGTAATACAATACTTTATTTCTTGAATAGTATTGGCTTTATATGCAGGTCACTTCGATTTGAGTTCATTCAAGTTATTTGGAAACTTGAAAATACAACGTCCTTAATATTATTCCCCACCCCCTTACCTACAATAGATAATATTCATGAGTGATATGGCACTAATTCAAATTTATTAAATAAATATTCAGAAATTTATTTAAATGTGAAGGAAAAGATATCATTCCCACTGGCAGCTGTTGTATAAAAGACAAGGCAGATTTATAAAATTAGCAAGCCTAAAACTTTTCTCCCATTACTTAAATATGATGGGAAAATAGAACAGAAGACATCTCCGGCAATTACAAATCTACCTTACTCAAGTTTCTCCATGTTAACTTTAAAAAATGAATTAAATTAGGTTTAGTAGCCCCTTAAACTAAACACCAGCTTCTTAAATTGAAAAGAATTAATCATATTTTGGGGTGGGGGGAATAGAAGAGAGATCTAAAAATACTCTAAACTTGTGTTTTATATAGCATAAATGTCCATCTTTTCGAATCAAGCCTAATTTTTAAAGAAAAAAATATATTGTTCTAAATAAAGAAAAACACTTATTGGCCTCCTCAAGAAATGCTGTTATCTATCTATCTGTGGAAAGACATCTGCAAAACTATTAACAAGAGTGCCTCTGAAAGAAGCAGTGTAATGATGCATGGTGAATGAGAACGTGAGCTAGTTTAGTTAACGTCTGAAAGCTAAGAATGAGGATAAAATCTTGTACTATTTGTAAGTTAAATATATACAATTTTAAATGATTACATCAATTTTTAAAAGTAGAAGATATGTATATAAAATAGCCTCAAATAGCTGTACTCAGAATCAAGAAGTCTTTATGGAAGAAGCTTTACAAAAATTGTTCTGAGTTGGGGCACCCGGGTAGCTCAGTCAGTTAGCATCTGACTCTTGTTTTTGGCTCGGGTCATGACCTTGGGATTGTGGGATGGAGCCCTGCATTGGGCTCTGCATTCAGTGCAGTCTGCTTGTCACTCTGTCTCTGCTCCTCCCCATGCTTGTTTTTATTTATTTATTTATTTTTAAAGATTTTATTTATTTGACAGAGAGCACAAGTAGGGGGAGCAGCAGGTGGAGAGAGAAGGAGAAGCAAGCTCCTTGCTGAGCAGGGAGCCCAATGCGGGGCTCAATTCCAGGATCCCAGATCATGAACTGAGCCAAAGGCAGCCACGTAACCAACTGAACAACCCAGGCACTGCCTCCCTTTTTATTTTTTAAAGAATTCTCTCTCAAATAAATAAATAAAATCTTTTAAAAAAATTCTTCTGAGTAAAAATTTTCAGAGTTAACAACATGAGTCATGTATAAAGAACAATGAAGTCAATCATGAGGATTTAGAACAGAAGCAAAGGAATCTATATTTATTCTTGAAGCATTAAGAAGCACCTGTAAGTTTTAGAGTAAGAGGAGTAATACAGATATCTAAAAATAAATGTATCAGGGCACCTGGGTGGCTCAGTGGATTAAGCCGCTGCTTTCGGCTCAGGTCACGATCTCAGTGTCCTGGGATCGAGCCCCGCATGGGGGGGGGGGGGGGAGAGAAGGCTGCTTCCCCTCCTCTCTCTGCCTGACTCTCTGCCTACTTGTGATCTCTCTCTCTAGGTGTCAAATAAATAAATAAAAATCTTTAAAAAAAAAAGTATCAACAACAAAATTCTTTTGAAAACTAAATTATTATACCAATCACAAAAAACTACAAAGTCTTAAAAAATGAGAAAACAAATGTTTTTATGCATATGAACTATTTAGCTTACAGAGAGTAACAAAGAGTTTACAGTAACTAAAACAGCTAACTGTAACAGAGTTAAAGAAGATATTTCAAAATCCCTGTTTGTTATAGAAACAGTATTCCTTCCCCAGTGAATATGTTATTGGCATAAACACCACCCCTAAATCGGAATAATACTAAACTTACCTTTGATTTACATCACTAACTTTTGGGGTAATAAACTATTATTACTTTAAAAAGAATGCCTTAAGAGTTCCCGTATTTTGGGCTCCTGGGTGGCTCAGTCAGTCGTTAAGCACCTGCCTTCGGCTCAGGTCATGATCTGGGCTCAGGTCATGACCCCAGAGTCCTGCAATCAGGACTCCCTGCTCAGCGGGAAGCCTGCTTCTCCCTCTCCCACTCCCTCTCCTACTCCCCCCTGCTTGTGTTCCCTCTATGGCTGTGTGTCTCTCTCTCTGTCAAATAAGTAACATAACATTACATAACATAAGTACCCATATTTCCTATCTGTTATAATAATTTTAGTTTTTAAAATTGCCAAGATGCTTCAAGTTATTATGCAAGCCAACTCTGATGTTCCCTTAAAACCACAGATTTCTGAGTTCAACCTCATTTTATAGTGCTTTCCCAAACTGGCTTTAGAGAAGAAAACTGGAGAAAAATTGTTTTCTTACCTTTTTCTACTTATTCTTTTTAAAAGATTTTATTTATTTATTTGACAGAGAGAAATCACAAGTAGGCAGAGAGGCACGTAAAGAGAAAGAAGGGGGAAGAAGGCTCCATGCTGAGCAGAAAGCCTGATCTGGGGCTCGATCCCAGGACCCTGAGATAATGGCCTGAGCAGAAGGCAGAGGCTTAACCCACTGAGACACCCAGGTGCCCCCCTTTTTCTACTTATTAAGAAAACATCATGTAGTAATCAAGTAACAGACAACAAACACTTATACTTTCACCTTTACATTAAAAATATTATCCTGTCTTCTGGTAAAAGCATGTTTCAGATAATCTCAGTACTTAAGATTTTTTACATGGTTTAAAATAAAACTCAAAGCTTTTTTTCTCAATGTTAATCACAAAAAAGTAGTTTAAAATTAATGGTCTACTATTTTCAAGGAGACCATGACTCACGATTTGATATTTAAAAGAAATGCTTGTGAATTTTTACCATATTTCAAGAGATTTTTCATGCTATACTCTTCAATTAAAAAAAAATAACCCAAGAACTAGACATATTTTTATATTATAATAATAGGCAAATGAGTAAATGATAAAGTAAAAGAGAGAGAGAAATGAATTACTTGTACCAAATAGAAATACATTATCTAAATGAAGGTTAAGTAGGGAAGCTGAATTAGCAAAGATGTGTCACTACTCAGTAGGCAGGATCTACAATGCCCTTGAAACAGGGAGTCAAAACATAATTGTGGGTAGCTTGCTTACTCATTCATTGTCTATTTCTTCTCACTCCAAAAGCAATGCTTAAAAATGTGCAATCCACTCCTAATGTCAAATTCATCATCACAAATGACATTTATTAAGCAATCTCAGGAATATGACCCTGTACTTCTCCCAGTGGCAAAATAAATGGTACAGTTAAAGAGTGATGTTTTACAGTTTAAAGAAAAACATTTAGACAATAGTCTACATTCTAAGAAATGTTGCAATTCTAAATGAAAATGATACAACATAAGTCATTGTTTTTCTAATAAAATGCATGTTTCAATCAGTAAAAGACAGAATTAAAGACAGTGAATAAAGGACGACTACTGGTGGATACTAAATACCTATTTCAAAGCTAGAAAAATTATGTCCTTAACTCATATGAAACTGCATTGTGCTGGATAAGGCCAATGACCTCGGCATCCATTCCTACCACCTTATTTAAGCCTATGGAGGATGTAAAGTTAAAAACTGTATTGCCCAGATCCTGTTAAAGTTATGCTTCCAGATGTGAATGGGTTTCTAGAACAGGGAAGCACTAATATAAGATCTGAAAAATAGAAACTTGGTGTTCATTCAGCTTTGGATATTTCTGTTGCAAGCATCACTTAAGGCTGTGGAGGTTTTCTAATGTAATTTTTCAATGTCCAGTCTCTAGCTTTGTATCAGTTACAGTAAACGATTTCTGATCTCTTGATTATAGCAATAGCATAACCTACTTGAACTCAACATATCTTGATCCTGATTGGATGAGAAAGAAAGAACATCTCTCTTGGTCTATTGATACTTATGGTGAGATAATAATCATTATAAGAGGTTCAGCCTACAGATCTCTAACCCTTCCAACAAGTAAGTTTGGGTAACAATGTTAAATACACTGCCACTATAGGATATTCTGGTCTGAAGCATCTCTCATACACACACAACTCTTGAAGAAACTTGACAAATATTTAACTAGACCCACCAAAAAGAAAAAAGAGAGAAAACACAAAAGACCAGTTAGCAATGAAAGATGGGGGGCGCCTGGGTGGCTCAATGGGTTAAGCCGCTGCCTTTGGCTCAGGTCATGAACTCTGAGTCCTCGGATCGAGCCCCGCATCGGGCTCTCTGCTCAGCGGGGAACCTGCTTCCTCCTCTCTCTCTGCCTGCCTCTCTGCCTGCTTGTGATCTCTCTCAATAAATCTCTCTCAAATAAATAAATTAAAAAAAAAAATCTTTAAAAAAAAAAAAGATGGGACACTACTACTAACACTACAAAAATTAAAAGAACAATAAGAGAATGTTAAAACACTTTATTACAACAAATTACAAAAATTAAATATACAAACTCCCAGAAAGGAAGTCAATACCAAAACTGAGTTAAAAATGAAACAGAAAATCTGAATGAATTTTTAAGAAGAAATTAAATTATGTATTTAAAATATTCTCATGAAATCCAAGTTCAGATGGTTTCACTGATAAATTCCATCAAATATTTAAAGAAGAGGGCCACTTGGGTCACTCAGTTTGTTAAATGCTGCCTTTGGCTCAGGTCATGGTCCCAGGGTCCTGGAATCAAGCCCCTCTTTGGGCTCCCTGCTCAGTGAGGAGTGTGCTTCTCCTCTCCCTCTGCCCCTTCTCCTGCTCATGTTCTCTCTCTTGCTCACTCTCTCTCTCTCAAATAAATAAATAAATAAAATATTTTTTAAAAATATTTAAAGATGAAAGTAATACCAACCCTTTACAAACTCATTCAGTAAATAAATACTTCCTAACTCATTCTATAAGGCCAATAGTACTTTGCTATCAAAGCCAGAAAGCATCTTAAGAAAGTTACAAATACCACAAAAATACTTAAAACATTAGAACACTCAATTCTGCAACATATAAGAAAAATTTTATACCATGGCTAAGAGAGATTTTTCCCAGGAATGGAAGGTTTATTTAGCATTCAAAACCACAATAATAACGAACTATCCCCTATTATTATAATAATGGACATAAACTACAAGATTATCTCAAAAGACATAGAAAAAGACAAAATCTAACACTCATTCATAATAAATACTCTTAGCAAACTAGGAATAGGAAATTTACTCAACCTGATAAAGGTATCAACAAAAATCTTAGAGCTAATATCACACTTAATTGTGAAGAACTGAATGTTTTCTCCATGAGGTATGGAAGTTCTTTCTGCCACTTCCATTCAACATTATACCTGGGCTTTTAGCTCATACAAGTAAGCAAGAAGACATTAGCATAGTAAAGGAAGAAATTAAATTATTTTAATTCACAGATACCTTGATCCTAAATATAGAAATCCCATGAAATCCGCAATAAAACTAAGAAGAAAAAATACACAAGACCAGCAAGACTGTAGGATGCAAGATCAATATACAAAAGTTAATTCTATTTCTGTACTTTAGTAACAAACAATTCAAAAATAAGATTAAGAAAATTCCATTTACAATACATCTCAAAGTAATAAAATGCTCTAAGTCCACTGGAATTTAAATAAAGACTTGGAAAAAAATTTTAAATTAAAAAAAGTAATAAAATACTCAGGAATAAATTAAACAAGACAAGTTCAAGACTTATGTACACTAGGAATTATAAAATAATGATTAAAATGATTTTTTAAAAAACAGATCAAATTTATGATTATAGATATAAAAGTAACAGGAATAACACCTATTTATCAAAAGAATTCTGCATTATGTGCCAAAAAGGTTTATTCTACAAACACAAATATAATTCAATATCAGAAAATGCATATACATAATTCATGTCAACAAATTAAATCATGTGACTGTATCAACTGTGGCTATACAGGCACTTGATGAAATACTGAAGTTGCATCTAAGAAACAATAAAATGAAATCATCTGAATTTAATAAAGACTATTTTCCAAAAGTAGATATTCTAGGACCACCTGGGTAGCTCAGTCAGCTGAGCACCTGACTCTTTGTTTTAGCTCAGGTCATGATCTCAAGCTGGTAGTCATGAGATTGAGCCTTGGTCAATCCTAACTCAATGTAGAGAGGACTCTCTCCCTCTCACCTCCCCTCACCAGCGCCGGCACTCTCTCTTTCTCACACTAATAAATAAATCTTAAAAAAGAAAAAAAAGACACCCTACAAAGTGAAGGACTGAAGCCCATTCAACTACATGAAACAGATGAGGAAAGTAACTATCACTAGTCTCATAGAAACACTGCATTGTGTTTCTATGTATTTTTTAATAGAAGAGAAGGCATTAAACCACTGGAAAAGAAGAAAAGCAAACATCATTTTGGCCACTATCAAGTATAAATAGATAACTCAAAGACTCCACCAAAAAAACCACTAGATTTAATAAGAAACATCTATAAAGTGCCTAGATATAATACATATATCTAAATATTAAAAATTTTTATCTATTTTCAGCAAACAGTACTTAAAATAAGCAATAGAAAAAATAGAACCAAAACTTAGACATAGAAAAAAATTAACCAGAAAGACCTCATACCTAAATGAAGTAAACTATGAAATCTCATTGTAAGATAAAAATAATCCCAACAAACAGAAAACTACCCCATATAACTATGTGGGAAGATGTACTATCTTAATAATGCCAGTGGTTCCAAAATTAACAAATAAATAAAATGTAATTCAGAGGAGAATCCCAAAAGAATTTTTCTAGAATTGGAAAAAGATAAATCTTAAAGTATACATGGAAAAGCAAATGCAAAAATTAAGTAAGAAAAACATGAAAATTTAAAACAGTAAGGGCAAACAGCCTGCCAGACAGTAAAGCATTTTTTAAAGTAGGTTTCCCGGGGCGTCTGGGTGGCTCAGTAGGTTAAAGCCTCTGCCTTCGGCTCGGGTCTTAATCCCAGGGTCCTGGGATCAAGCCCCACATCGAGCTCTCTGCTTAGCGGGGAGCCTGCTTCCTCCTCTCTCACTCTCTGCGTGCCTCTCTGCCTACTTGTGATCTGTCAAATAAATAAATAAAATCTTTAAAAAAAATAAAATAAAATAAATAAAGTAGGTTTCCCTAAGTCATCTGGCTGGCTCAGTCAGAAAACCTTGGAACTCTTTATCTCAGGGCTGTGAGTTTGAGCCCCAGATTGGGTACACAGACCACATAAGTAAATAAACTTTAAAATTAAATTAAATTAAACTGGATTTAAAAATTAAAAAATAATTTAAAAAAATTTAAAAATACATAAATAAAGTAGGTTTCCCTTTGCCAGGAACAAAAATTTCTGAAGATGTTCATATCTGTTCATATCTATTAAATACTGACAATAACTTCAATTCATACATGATGGCCAATGGTGAGTGTGTTTATAAAACAGAATGTAACAATAAAACTCAATAAGCTATTAAATGCATGATAAAGTATTAATAATGAAAATAACTAAACAATTACTAAATACCATATTAGAAAAGCTTTGTATATAACATTTTCCTTTCATAATCTTCATAAAGCATAAAAGGACTATCTCTATTTTAAGGATAAGAAATGTGCAGAGATAAATTAATCCGCTTGCCTAGTCAGTGATAGAAAAGGGATTTAATAAGGAAATAGTAGGTTCAAATGGAAAAGAATACCATTTGGTTAGGAAAAACAAAATACTGTATGCTAACAGAAAGAGAATTTTACCTAGAGATACATGTTAGACTGTACCTTACTGAAACTATGAAATTGCGTCAGTGTATAAGTAAATAAATAAACTGAAATAAGGAAAGGGTATAATAACAAATAAGATTTAAATTGTGCTTCTCCTTTTATAGGGGTGTTTCTGTGTTCATTATATGGTGCCAAAATTATCTTTAAAAAACTGAGATTATCAATATAAAAAGAATCAAAGAGATTTTCTAATGCAGAAGTTAAATTACAAGTGTTTACTATTTACTGTTATAGTTAACAATTAGGGGGAGTGGACAGATACAGAAGACAAAGGACTAGGGCAACCATATGATTTATCTTCCAACCCATAACACTTCTGAGAATGAAAGAAGGCACTAATAGTAATGATAACAATATAAGTATAAACCATGACTGGCAAAGGCAGACATTTGGTCACCCTAGTAAAGAAAATTATATTAACAAGAAATTCTTTGCTATAGTAATATAACACGTTTTTGAGAACTTCCTATGTTACCATGCATTCCATGATGCAAGATTTTACCTGTCTCATTCATTGTCCCTATATATATAATTTATACATATATATGTATAAATTGTCCTTATATATATAATTTATACATATATGTGTGTATATATAATTTATACATATAAATATGTATATACATATACACACATATATATGTATAAATATGTATACATATATATGTATACATTAAATTTTTAAAAGAACGAATAAATGTCATTTAATCAAAAAAATGGATTCCTTCGTCTGTATAATATAGCTTAATCATTTAAATGTCATTATGACCTAAGTGTGTGAATAAGCATTAGTTCATGCATGCAAAGACTTGGAGGAACAACAAACATAATCAACAAACCATCTCTAGGTATGAAAGATGGTGACAGAATACTAAAATTAAGGCATAGTAATAAATGAGTAATGATGGCACTGCATACTTCTTAGAATCTAATAACAAAAAACAAAATTTAAACTTACAAAGCAAGTTATTCGTTTTAAACTACTGTCTTTTATCCTAGGCACAATATGCAATCAACATCAAAAGAAGACAAAGCTGCTTTCATTTCTTACCTGCACAGCCGAAAGCCAAATGGTATCGAGAAGACGGGCTGAATTTAACACAGCACACATTAGCCTTCGCCTCAATGCTTGCCACTGAGTTGTCTAGGTTGGTAGACCATAGTTTCACTAAGAGTAAAGGACAATAAAAATGAGAAGAATTAAACAATGCATTAGCAAATGCTTCTGTAATGCAGAATGTTTGCTTATTGCTACAGTTGCCTTTTCATATTAATCCAAAACATTTTCCTTTAGAGAGGGGTTAAAAAAAAAAAAGCAATATGGAGATATACGTGTATTTGTTTCAGTATTCTTTAAATGGTATTGGGGGGATGGTGACCCTGGCTAGCTCACTCAGTAGCGCATGTGACTCTTGGGTCTTGGGGTGGTGATTTCAAGCCCCACGTTAGACATGGAGCCTACTTTAAAAAAAAATGGTGTGTATTTTCCTCAAGTATCATGGGTTGGAAGATGAATCATATAGTCATCCCACTGCTACACAAACATGCATGCACAAATACACTTTCATATTTATTTACGTATCTCAGAATACAAATGCCATTTGTAAAGTACCTGGAAGCAGTTCTTGATTTGTCTTTCAATTAAGACTTCCATGGTTTTAGAATTTTATGCCAGAACTCAAGTTATATGATTTAAGTGTGTCTAAAGTAATGTTATAGAATTACTTAGTTAAACTTTATTTTGTTTTAATATTTGGTATTTGGTCCAGTCCAGTGGTATATACTGAGATTTGTAAAGATTAAAGAAAAACTGATCAGAGAAGGTCAGATCTCAGAGCAAATAGAAAGTGAGCTGTTGTTTTTGTAAGGTACCAAAGCACAGATTATATCATACATCAAAAATGCCTTCATAGACAACAGAATACACATATAAAACAGATTTTCAAGGTATTGGTTATACTCCTGGTTACACATCAGAATTAATAATGAACATTAACCATAACAAGAACAAAAATCTTCCTACCCATCTTTTCAATGTCCTGTCACCCAATGTCCTGTCCTGGACAATACCCAGTTGGGGTCCAGGTACTGGTATTTGTTTAAAAGCTTTTTGGGTGATTCCAGTGTGCATTTGGGTTGAAAACCAGTATTAAGATGAAGGCATAGTAAAATTTAAGAATCTTTTTAGGAATACTAGTATAGCGATCAGTAAATGGGAGTTAAAAAAAGAAAAAGTAAAAATGGTTCCAACTATTACTTCTATAAAATGGTATTTTCTAAGAATAGAAATTTTCTGGGTGAATGGGTTAATTTATCTTCTACAAGTGGAATTCCATCGAAAGTTTCTTTAAATACGTGAACCCCAAATAAAAGTTAACTGTTAAAAAATTTACTTACAACCTAATCAATCTATTAGTCTCCTAAGAGAAAAATAAGACAATATTCAAATAAAAGAATAAGAGTTTTAAATAGCAATATTTGTCTTGTTTTCATGTTATTTTCTAATAGGAACCATGTGTTATTCCAGTCAACATACAACTGTCCCAGCAATTAAGATATACAATCTGAGATGAAATGGCTAGCTATAATTAAAAGTCCACATGTCTAATACAGCATTTATAGATTAGAATACCAAGTGGTAGAGCTGTACTCTCAAAAAATAGCAAGCCAAAGTTAATCCACAGCAAATATTTATGGAGCCCCATAATCCCAATACTAATCACTAAGAACCTTTATAAACCTTTATAAATAAGGTTTATCCATCAGTATTTTATAACAATTCAAAATAAGTAAGCATAGGAATGAACTAGAACAAAAGGACAGTTAAATTAGAAGGTCTTTTGTTAATTTCACGCTAATTTTCTCAATGTTAATGTAATCATTAACACTTTAAAAATAAGTCACAATGGTAAGCACTATTGATTATAATTTTCAATATAAAAGATACTAGATTACATAGAATTCGATATATCTGTCTGAGCTTAAACAATAACCAGAGTTTAAAGATATACTAAATATATATAGCATAATAAGAAAAATATATAAAGAATACACTCTATTAAACAAAATAGGTGTTGTGAGTTAAACCACATTCCCCAAAAAGCTATGTTATAGTCTTAATCCCAGGTACATCTGAGTGTCACCTAATTTGTAAATAGGGTCTTTGCAGATATAGTCAAGTTAAGATGAAGTCATATTGGATCGATTAGGATGACCCTAAATCCAAAGAATGGTTTCTTGATAAAAAGAGGGAGGGTTGGGTAAAGAGGTACAAATAAAAAAGGCCATGTATTGAAAAAGGCAGAAATTAGATGCAATTACAAGTCAAGAAATACCCAGGATTAGTACTAGCTACCAGAACTGGGAAGGCAGCAAAGAAAGGATTCCTCCTTAGAACCTTCAGAGAGAGCATGGCCTCACCAACACCTTGATTCTAGGCTTCTCGCCTCTAGTATGGTGAGAAAATACATTTCTATTATGGAAACCAAACAGTTTATGATAATGCTGCTATGGGATTCCTAGGAAACTACTAGAACAGATATGATGAAATATCCTAAGATGACATCATAGATAAAAGGTAAAATAGTAAAGTGTAGAAGAAATCAACAAAAAGTTTGGAAGAAAATGTGTGAAACAAATATAAATGAGACAGTCCTCAAAAGAAGAAGAACATATATAAATCAGTAATAATATGCCTACTGTTAAAGAATGACACTAAAAATTTCATTAAAAATCAATAAATATATAATTTTATATTTAATGTGAAAACCACCTTTTGTTAAGAAAAAGTAAAAGTAAATTCAAACTAAAATACCAACCTCAAGGTGAGGAGCTAATTAAGGCAATTAAACTCATGGCACTTCTGTATATATAGTCTCCTATGAACTTCAGTTAAAAACAAAAACAAAAACAAAACAGTGACTGTTAGGAAAACCATGTTGCAATGTAAGAAGCTAGAAAAAAAAACAAACTTGTTCTGAATACTAGCTAGCTGGCTTTAGAAAATGAACTTGTTACTTAAGTCCCATTACAAAATACTAAATTTGGGGGTGCCTGGGTGGATCAATCAATTAAGCTTCTACCTTCGGCTCAGGTCATGATCCTGGAATCCTAGGATCGGGCCCTGTGTTAGGATCCCTTCTCAGCGGGAAGTCTGCTTCTCTCTCTCCCTCCTGCTCTCTTTCCCTCTCTCAAATAAATAAATAAAATCTTAAAAAAAAAAATACTACATTTTTTAAAACCCAACTACTGTAGAAGATGGTTATAGTTTATCATCCATTAATTTGTAAAATCGGAGTTAAACATACTCTAAGTTTTTATTCAATTATTATTTTTTCCAAAAATAAAACACAATGAATATCTATAATAACAGCACCAATTACAATATGCAGTATGTATATGTTTTAGAGCTTCTCAGACAGGGCCCACTGCACGTCTATTTGCACCAAAACATCCTAAAAAGGAAATTATTATTAAAAAAAAAAAAAGAAACACAGGTGTTTGACACCATAAAAAAGCCTGTCTTTAGTTCAATTATGAGTATACTTGATATCTGATACTCTTGGTCCCACTTCTAAACTACTGCCTAGATGCTACAGAAAACAGAGCGAGTAAAATGGGATAGTGCTGTTTCAATAGAAACTACAGAAAACCCGAGAGACAAACGTACTATCTTATAAATCAATAAAAACAAATATGAAAGGAAGCCTGGGTGGCTCAGTTGGTTAAGCGTCTGCTTTGGCTCAGGTCATCATCCCAGGATCCTGGGATGGAGTCCCACGTTGGCCTCAGGGAGTCTGCTCCTCCCTAGGCCTACTGCTCTGCCCCCCTCCCGTTTCATGCTCTCGGTCTCTCTCTCTCTCTCCCCATCTCAAATAAATAAAATCTATTTTAAAAATACGAAAGACAGGGGCGCCTGGGTGGCTCAGTCAGTTAAGCATCTGCCCTCAGCTCAGGTTGATCTCAGGGTCCTGAAATCCAGTCCCGCATCAGGCTCCCCGCCCACCAGGGAGTTGGTCTACTACTCCCTCTGCCTCTCTGCCTGCTGCTCCCTGTGCTTGGCCCCCCCTCTCTCTCACATAAATAAAGAAAATCAATCTTAAAAAAATATGAATGATAAACCACAAAGATGTTCACTTTGACACTAGTGATTTACCAAGTTTTTCTTTTAAACTCGATCAAATAGAGAAAACAGACCTTGTTGTACTAGTTAGCTGTTGTTGCACACCAAATTGCTCCAAAACTTACAACTTAAAACAACAAAATTTACTGTCACGTGGGTCAGGAATCTCCGAGCAGCCTAGCTGGACAGTCTTGGCTGAGTCTCAAGGCCCAGAGAGGTTGCCATTCAGCTGAGCTAGAGGATCCAGTGCAAACTCACTCAACATGGCTCCTGGCATGAGGAGGTAGTTCCCCACCATTTGAGTTTTTGGGTTTTTTTAAAAATATTTTATTGATTTATATGAGAGAGAGCAAAAGCAGGGAGAGCGCAGAGGGAGAGAGGAAGAAGCACATACACCCTGCTGAGCAGGGAACCCAACAAAGGGCTCGATCCCAGAACTCTGGGATCATGACCTAAGCCTAATGCAGACACTTAACTAACTAAGCCATCCAAGCGCCCTGTTATTTGGGCTTATGACAATACTCTTAGCTTCTCCACACTGAACCAAATATAAAGAGAGAATGATGAAGAGAGAGGCTGCAGTGTTTTATATCAACTATTTTCAGAAGTGACATACCTTCAAGTCTATAATATTTTGCCAAGCACAAAGACTAGAAAAATGGGGAGGAAAGTCTGAGAATACTAGGAGACAGATCACGGGGGCTACCTGGGAGGCCATCTAACATAAGCCTTTTAAATTCACTTGGATATTGGAGATATTACATTTAGTAAAGTTATAACTTATAGGAATGATAACTGACTAAAATTATAAATTAGAGGAAAGATAACTACTATCTTCATGCTATTTAATATGCAGCAATTCATTTTTTAGTGCTTTGATAAAAAAGAAGTGTTTCATTCAGATCCATTAACTAAAATTAATTTTTTAAACTTGTCAAGATTTCAAATTTGTCACATTGACATTAATGTATGCAGCTATGAAAATCTGGAATGAATAAGAACCTATAACTACTGCTGTTCTAGAGCCTAAATATTCTTCAAATTCATATTGGGGATAAAAAAATTTGAAAGAATGTGATTATTCTAATTCAAAAGCAAGGTTATTTACTGCAAATGATTCTTAGTTCGTGTATTTGAAAAGGAAAATATATTTTTTTGTAAAGAAGTTATAAATTGGTTCATAAAATTCTTTCCTGATTACCTTGCAACACAGAAATGCTACATCTATTAGCCTGCTATATTCATGTTTAACACCCAAGTAGTACATATATATTTGAAAATAAACTATTTTTTAAATACATGGCATTAAATAAAATAAATAACAGCATGAATACAAAAACTTCAGTTTTAAGGACTTAGTATTATGGATTGATAAAACAATATCAACTAATAACTATTAAAAATTTAATAAATAAAAATATAAAATGTTAAAAAATAAAATATATAAAATGCTAAATATGTAAAATACATTATGTGTGCTAAATGTGTAAAATACATTAAAAGCAATGTAAAGCATTCTTATTATAAATTACCACAAAAGCAGTATTTTACAAGCAATATTTGTAAGTAGAAATCACCAAACACTCACAAGAGTGATAATTTACTAACACTAAAAATTTTTAAGATGGGCGTAAATGCATTTGGGACTCCGTACCAACCAAGACAAAGTAAGCCCACTATAGCCAATCTCTCTATGAGATTACTCTGAGGACAATGTAAAAAACAAAAGCAAAAAGCAAATATCTGAGGAATCCAAAAAGTAAGGAAAAGGAGTCATTATGAGAAGGACATTCAAAAGTTAAAAGAAGTAACCAGGGGGAGGAGTCAAGATGGCGGAGAAGTAGCAGGCTGAGACTACTTCAGCTAGCCGGAGATCAGCTAGATAGCTTATCTAAAGATTGCAAACACCTGAAAATCCATCGGCAGATTGAAGAGAAGAGGAACAGCAATTCTGGAAACAGAAAAACAACCACTTTCTGAAAGGTAGGACCAGTGGAGAAGTGAATCCAAAGCGACAGGAAGATAGACCCCGGGGGGAGGGGCCGGCTCCCGGCAAGCGGCGGAGCAACGAAGCACAAAATCAGGACTTTTAAAAGTCTGTTCCGCTGAGGGACATCGCTCCAGAGGCTAAACCGGGCGAAGCCCACCCGGGGTCAGCGTGGTCTCAGGTCCCGCAGGGTCACAGAAGGATGGGGTGTCTGAGTGTCGCAGAGCTTGCGGGTATTGGAACGGGAAAGCCGGCTACAGAGAAAGAGCCGACAGTAAGCTCGCAGCTCGGTGTTACCTTGAACCAGCCGCAGGCTCGGTGAGCTCGGAGCGCAGCCAGAGGTCAGGCAGACGGGAGTAACTGGGCGCTGTTCTCTGAGGGCGCACTGAGGAGCGGGGCCAGGCTCTCGGCTCCTCCGGGCTGGAGACCAGGAGGCCGCCATTTGTATTCCTGTCCTCCGGAACTCTATGGAAAGCGCTCAGGGAACAAAAGCTCCTGAAAGCAAACCCGAGCAGATTACTCACCCCGGCCCCTGGTAAGGGCGGTGCAATTCTGCCTGGGGCAAAGACACGTGAGAATCACTACACCAGGCCCCTTCCCCAGAAGATCAACAAGAAATCCAGCCAAGACCAAGTTTACCTACCAAGGATGGGATTAGGAGGGAGGCAAACCATAAGTGACTCTTAATCTCACAAAACAAACTGAGGGATGCTGGGGGGAGGGGGGTTGGGAGAAGTGGGGTGGGGCTATGGACATTGGGGAGGGTATGTGCTTTGGTGAGTGCTGTGAAGTATGTAAACCTGGTGATTCACAGACCTGTACCCCTAGGGATAAAAATATATGTTTATAAAAAATAAAAAATTAAAAAAAAAGAAGAAGTAAACCAGTGCAGGAGGGTAAGAGTACCATTTCTTTTCTCCCTCTTTTTTACCCACGGCAAGCCAAAATCTGCACCTCAATAAGCAAAAACTGAGGAAAATCCCTGTGTTTCTGACCATAAAACTGGAAAAAGGCATTCCTGCAAGCCAGAGGATTGAGGGTCTTTTTTTTTTTTTTTTCATTTGTTTTATTCTTCTCTCTCAACAATCCCCTGGGTGGGCTTCCATCACAGAGTTACAGCAGTATGACAAGCTAATATTCCCACAGAAACTCCATCTCTGTGGTCATAAAAAGGAGTAACTCATCTATAGAGAAACCTCAACTTTCTTGACAAAACCTCAGGAAAAAAGGGAAACAAAGAATATGGGAGAAACCTGGAAAAGCAAGCACTGGAGAAGGAGATCCAGTATCCTGTGTATGAACTGGACGAAGTCTTTAGTTACTTGCAAGTTCTGTATGTGTATGATAGACATAAAGAAGCATCACAAAGGCTTTGTGCATTGAACTACAATTGAAAAGACAACGCAGTTTCCAGACTAACTTCTGACTGGCATATGCATGAGACAAACCAATGTAGCACAGCACAGGCTTTGAAAACCGCTCTGACAATGGAACTATCATTCACAAAGAAAGCAACACAGAACATATAGTCACTATCTAAACTGCTGATCAACTGCTTGAAAGCAACACAAAACAAAACAAAACAAAGAACATTATCTAGGAAATGTGAACAGGACCAGACTCTTATATAATATTCAAAATGCCTAACATACAACTCACCAATTACTGAATATATAAAAATCCAGGAAAATGTGAAGAATTTAAAAGAAAGATACCACCAACAAAAATCAATCCTAAAAATCTAGCTGTTGGGATTATTAAACAGATTTTAAAGCAACTACTGTAACTGTGCTCCATGGGGTAAAGGTAAACACATTTAAAGCTAATAGAGAGAGAGAGAAATATTCAGTAGAAATATAGGAACTATAAAATAACAATCAAATGAAATTTTAGAAAAAAATACAGTAATTTACATAAGAGATTTACTGGACTGAATCAATATCAAGATGAAAGTAAACAGATAAAGGAGCCAGTGATTTAAAAGAACAGAAATTACTTAATGTAAAAAAGAGAAAAAATATTAAAATAAAAAATATTAAAATAAAAATAAAATAAAAAGAACAGTGACTGTGACTGAGGGGCATATAAGACAAAAATGAAAGGTCTAATACTCGTGTAATCTCAGAGGAAAGGAAAAAGAGATCACTGCTTTGATGAATATCTAAAAAGTAGATTCAGAAGAAAGAATATTAATAGGGATAAAGAATTATATTATATATTGATAAAAGGGTCAATTCATGAAGACAACAATTCTAAATGCTTAAGACCCTAACAAAACAGCTTCAAAAAACCAAGCAAACAAAAGAAGAAGGAAAACATCCCCTCCTTGCTGAAAGGAGAAATGAAATCAGATTTCAACACGCCTGTTTCATAATCAGTAGAACAAGGAGACAAGACAAAAACAGCAAAGATACGGAAAACCAAAAAGATACTATCAATAAGCTTGATCTAATTGACCCAGAATACTCCACTGGAGAACACTGGAGAACTCTTCAGTACACTTGGAACATTTACCAAGGCAGATCATATTTTGGACCATAAAACAAATCATAACAAATAGGAAAGAATTAAAGCCATATAAAACATGTTCTCCAACGAGAATTAAGCTATAAATCTTAAGCAAACTAAACAAGAGAGTCACTAGAAAAATTACGTGTGCTTTTAAAAGTTAATGAACAAACAGATATATTATATGAAAATTTGAGGGGTCAGCTCAAGTGGTGCTTAAAGGGAAATGTACACTTGGAAATATTTACATTGGAAAAGATAAAAGGCTCAAATCAATGACATAAACTTCAACCTTAATAAAAGAGAGAAACAGAATCACACCCAAAGAAAAAAAAATTACGTTAATGTGGGAAAAAAAGCTAATGAACAAACATTAATGAAACTACAAATAGAAAACAAGCAAAATTAAATAAGTAAATAAAAATAAAATAAAATCAAGGGTTAGATATTTGAAAAAGATAATTAAAATTGATAAACTTAATGCCACACTGACCTAAATATATAAATAACAGATAATGAAAGACAGGACACAAAATATCAATTCCAGAAAGGTACAGACCACCAAAGCTCACTCAAGAAGAAAGAGATGAATTGAGTAGTTCTAAATTTACTAAAGAAATTAAATTCTTCTGCCACAGGTTAAAAGGTATACCACAGAGAACAGTCAATGGTACAGTAATAGCACTGTACAGTGACAGCAGCTACCCTTATGGTAAGCACAATATAACATAGAGAGCTGCTGAATCACTATGTTGTACGCCTGTCAACTACACGTCAATTTAAAAAAATAAATTATTAATTAAAAACTTCACACAAAGAAAATTCCAGGCTCAGAAAGCTTCAGTTACAAATTATATCAAAGATTTATGAACAAAACAACAATTCTAAACAATCACTTCCATCTATACCCCCCAAAACAAGACAAATCATTTTATTAGGCCAGCATTACCCTGATATGAAAGTCACAAAAAGAATTACAAGAACAGAAAAATAAAAGCCAATACTCCTCATGAATATAGATGCAAAAATCCCTTAAAAAATAAATCAGCAAACCAAACATGCTAATACAGAAAAGAGATAATACATGATGGCAAAGATGGGATTTGTCCCATCTTGGCTACTTTAAGATGTGAAAAGAGATCATTATAATTCATGATAGTAACAAACAAACAAACAAAAATAAAATCATTTCAACAGATACAGAAAAATGATAAAATTCAACATCTATTCATGATAAATATTCTTGGCAAACAAGGAAAAAGAGAATTTCCTTAACCTGACAAAAACATGTCCAGTGAAAGTCTAATCTAAGGGGCGCCTGGGTGGCCCAGTGGGTTAGAGCCTCTGTCTTCGCCTCAGGTCATGATCCTGGGATCGAGCCCCTCATCATGCTCTCTGCTCAGCGGGGAGCCTGCTTCCCCTGCTCTCTCTCTGCCTGCCTCTCTGCCTACTTGTGATCTCTGTCTGTCAGGTAAATAAATAAAATCTTTTTAAAAAAACCAAAAAACTGTTTTCCTATAAACTAGTAAAACATGAATGAGTATTAATGTTTTAAACACCATTTTCAATAGCACAAACTCTTTAGTTGTAATAACGTACAGAATCTATATGGTGAAAACTATAAAAGTATTAAAAAACTTTTCTTAACACTAAATTTGATAGATATAAATTGTGTTCATGGAGGGGCACCTGGGTGCTTCAGTCAGTTAAGTGTCTGCCTTCGGCTCAGGTCATGATCCTGGAGTCCTGGAATCAAGCCCCACATCGGGCTCCCTGCTCTCTCTGTCTCTCTGCCTACTTGTGATCTCTATCTGTCAGGTAAATAAATAAAATCTTTTTAAAAAACCAAAAAACTGTTTTCCTATAAACTAGTAAAACATGAATGAGTATTAATGTTTTAAACACCATTTTCAATAGCACAAACTCTTTAGTTGTAATAATATACAGAATCTATATGGTGAAAACTATAAAAGTATTAAAAATTTTTTCTTAACACTAAATTTGGTATATATAAACTGTGTTCATGGAGGGGCACCTGGGTGCTTCAGTCAGTTAAGCGTCTGCCTTTGGTTCAGGTCATGATCCCAGGGTCCTAGAATCCAGCCCCATGTTGGGTTCCCTGCTGAGTGGGGAGCCTGCTTCTCCCTCTCCCTATATAGCTCCCCCTGCTTGTGCTCTGTCAAATCAATAAATAAAATCTTTTTTTTTTTTTAAAGATTCTATTTATTGATTTGACAGAGGCAGCAAAAGAGAGGGAACACAAACAGGGGAGTGGGAGAAGGAGAAGCAAGCTTCACAATGAGCAGGGAGACCGACGTGGGGCTCAATGCCAGGAACATGGGTTCTTGACCAGAGCTGAAGGCAGACAGATGCCTAAAGACTGAGCAACCGAGGTGCCCCAATAAATAAAACCATTAACAAAAATGTTCATGGAATAGAAACCTCAATTTTTTTTGAAGATTTTATTTATTTATTTGACAGGGAGAGAGAATACAAGCAGGCAGAGCAGCAGGCAGAGGGAGTGGGAGAAGCAGGTTTCCCACAGAGCAGGAAGACCAATGAAGGACTCAATCCCAGGACCCTGGGATCATGACCTGAGCCGAAGGCAGACGCTTAACCAATGAGTCACCCAGGTACCCCAAAATCTCAACTTTTATGGTATCAATTTTCCCCCAAATGATCTAGAGATTCAATACTATCTTAATAAAAATCTCAGCAGGATCTTCCGTAAGTACTGGCAACCTGATTCTAGAATGTATATGGAAGAGCAGAGGAAGTCGAGGGCTAAAATCATTTTCAAGAACATAGATGTAAGACTCATACTACTAGACTTCAAGAATTACTGTAAAACCACAAATCAAGACAATGGGTTATAGAAAAAGAAGAAATACATAGATCAATGTAGAATCTAAAAACTACATATCCCTCAATCAGAATGGACAGAATCAGCAGGGAGAAATCAGTAAGGACACAGCTGAACTGAAAATACTATCAATCAAATGAATATAAATGATATCTACAGACTAATTTATTTAACAAGAATATCTCAAATGAGATATTTCCCCAAGACAGACCATATTCTGGACTATAAACAGACCGTAACAAATTTAAAATAGGCGAAATTAAATAATGTATCTCTTAGACTTCAATGACATTAAACTAGAAGTCAGTAACAGAAAGACAGCTAGAAAATTCCAAAATGCCTAGAGATTAAACAACACACTTCCAAATAATATATAAGTCAAATAAGAAATCTCAAAAACAATTTTAAATATTTTCAAATAAAGGAAAATTAAAATAAAACTAAAAACTTATGGGATACAACACTTAAAGGGACGTTTATAACATTAAATGCAAATATTAGCAAGGAGAAAAGATCTACAATCAATAACCCAAGCTTTTAATTTAGGAAACTAGAAAAAGAAGAGCAAATTAAATCCAAAGTAAGCAGAAGAAAAAAAATAGTAAAATAAAATCCACCTAAAATTCATATGGGATCTTAGCAGACCCTACATAGCCAAAACAATCTTGAAAAAAAAAAAAGGTGGAGGAGTCACATTTCCTGATTTCTAAACAAAGCTATAAAACAGTGCAATCATGGCATAAGGAAAAACAGACCAACCAACAGCAAAGAAACCAGAAGTAAAGCCTTGAAGGCATAATCAAATGATTTTTGACAAGGGTGCCAAGATCTTTCAATAAGGAAAAGACAATCTTTTTAACAAATGGTGCTAGGAAAAATGGATATTCACATGTGAAAGAATGAAGTCAGAACTTTACACCATATACAAAAGTTAACTCAAAATGGATCAAAGACACATAAGAGCTAAAACTATAACCCTCTTACAAGAAAACAAAGGGCAAAAATCTTCATTACACTGAACCTAGTGTAATGAATGACTCCTTGGATAGGATGGCATAGGCAACAAAAGAAAATGAGACGATTGGGACTTCACCAATATGAAAAAATTTTGTGCATAAAAACACACTATCAATAAATCAGGTATCTGATTAAGGGAATTAATATCCAGAGAACTCCTACAATTCAACAGCAAAAAAAAACAAACAAACAAAAAGATAATTAAAAAATGGGCATAGGACTTGAATTAACATTTCTCTGAAGAAGACATACAAATGACCAATAAACACACAAAAAGATACTTAGCACATCACTATCATTCAGGGAAATGCAAAGCAAAACCACAATAAGATACCACGTTACATTATTAAAGTTATTAGTTAATACTAATGAAGGAAGGAAGGAAGGAAATAACATGTTGGTGAAGGTATGGAGAAAATGAAATAGTTAGGCATTGCTGGTGGAAATGTAAAATGGTACAGCCACTATGGAAAAGAGAATGATGGTTCCTCAAAAAAGTAAACATGTAAGTACCATATGATCCAGCAATTCCATTTCTGAGTATATACCCAGAACTAAAACCAAGACATGAAAAAATATTTTGTCACTCATGTTCATAGCAGCATTATACACAAGAGCCCAACAGGTAGAAATAACCCAAATGTCTATCCATCAATGAATGAACAGATAAACAAAATGTAATGCATTCATACAAGAGATTATAATTTAGCCTTGTAAAAGAAATTCTGATGCATGCTGTAAGATGGATGAACCTTGAAGACTTTATGCTAAATGAAATAAGGCAACTGCAAATGGACATTATATGATTCCCCTCATATGAGATAGTTTTAAGTACCAATTTCATAGAGGCAGAAAGTAGAAACATGACTGCAAAGGGCTGGCAAAGGGGAAATGGGGAGTTACATTTGATGGGTACAGTTTCAGTTTGGTGATATGAAAAAAGTTCTATGGACTGATGGTAGTGAAAACTGCACAGCAGTATGAATGTACTTAATGCCACAGAACAGTACACTCAAAATGGTTAAAATGGTTAATTTTATGTTATGTACATTTTAATACAATTTAACATGAATAAATAACTTGAAAAATCCCTTTATACTTCTTTCTTCTTAAATTGTTTTGAATGGCTTCTATTTTCCAGAGGAAGACTCTGACCAGTCACCACCTTTGAATAAATATTAATCTTCAGTACAAAATTACAAGTATTCAACTCAATAAAAGCTATCCCCATATACTATGAGAAAAAACATTTCACATTAGTGAAACTTTGTATCCCTACATACAAATATCGACTTTCATATGCTGCTCTAAATAATTTAGAATTTAAGAATAATTTGTTAAAACCATCAAGAAGAAAGGTATTTCGATTTAAAAATACTTTGGGTAAAGAACTTGCTACTTTTTGATGTTTGGGGGGGAAAGTCCAGTCATGTTCACTTTCCACTTACAGAATAGGGCATGCACTATCATTATGAAATAGACTTTTCAACACAAGAGCTATCTTTGCCTAACTAATCACTAGTCTGGAGGGTACAGGTAGAAAAGAACGGCAAAAAAATTAAGGCCATTACTTTAAAATAAGAGAAATCTGTTAACAGGGCTTTGTAAATCTAATGGTGGAAAGAACTAGGACAAAACAATAAGGATAACTGAAAAACATGAATAGTAAACAGGGATATATAAGAAAAAACAGAAGAGGTCAATTAAATTGGCAAATGTAGAAGTTTCCCTTGAAAATTGATAAACTTCACTGAAAAACTTTAGTATACACTAGAAATTGAATATAATTTAAAACAGAGATAGATCTAAATATTTCTGCAAAAAAAGTTTATTTGATGTTATATATAAAGAAATTGGTTATCAATATCTCACCATATGACATGAATCCAGAAAATATTATTATAATGAAGATATATATTAATTTTTTTCACTCAAAAAGATATAAAGATTGTAGTACGTACATTATTTTTAGGATAATAATCACAGAGGATTGCTATGATTTTTAATAAATATCTGCATCTCTGCTAATAAAAGGAATTAAGTTGGAGGTAAGGGCATGAGGAAAAGCAGAAGAGATTCAAATAGTACCTTTTGCATCATCAGAACCAGAAGCTAAGAGTTTAGGATCCATCAAATTAAAGTCAACACTCCAACATCTTTTCTCATGCTCCTGGACATAAAAGAAAGACAAAGTAGTCTTAGACAAAATATAGATCTTAAAATAAATAAAGAAAAATCCTGATACTAATTTATGGCTCTGGTGAGAGGGAGAGAGAATAGGCCATGAAAACAAATGAGATGCGAAGTAATTCCCAAACTTTTTATATATACATATTTTATTGCTTTTGGAAATCCATTTGACACATTGTACAAATGCAAAACAAGTCTGAAGTGATGCTTCAGAAAAGCATTATCTCCTATTACAGAGGGATTAAAAATGCTAGAAGCTTTAAACTTGTAATGAAAGGCATTATTTGCTATTATATAGGTATAAAAAAAATGCCAAATAGTGGCTTAACATTTGTAATTATAAACTTGTAACTCTAACTATAATTATGAAGTAAAAACGTGATTCTTAAAAACAAATGACTAATACTCTAATTTACCTGATAGACCTTTGACCTCTGTCCTGTAAATCCATCCCATAGGATGACGGTGCCTTCATAATCACTGCTGGCTAACAGATTCTTATGGTAACTACTCCAACTGATACAGCTGAAAGAAATACAGTTAAGCCTTATTTTATGTAGAAATAAGTAACGATGAATACAAAGAATTTTGAAGTGTGCAGAAAGATTAGAACACTTCAAATCATCTACATGATTTCATATCATTAATCAGCCCACAACACAGCTGGGACAAAATGTATCAAATAACTGCCAAGTTTTTGGATTGAACTACCAAATAACAACCCTTACCACTATTCACTCTGATCACCAGCCAAAAGATGGACATGAGCCTAAAGCCACCAATGGCCATCTTTCATACATGAGGAGAGCATTTCTGTGAGTGAAAACAGAGGCCAACAGAGCACAAAGCATGCCACAGCACAATGACAGAGGCCAGATCAAATTGTGTAAGCCCCTGGATCAAGTTGAGCTGAATCATATAAGCTAATAAACTAATTTGAATTGGGTTTCTGTATTTATATCAAAAAAAAAAAAAAACCACAACTAATATGAGCTTATTACTGAATTTAACATTTACAATTAAGCTTTTAACATCTTACGGTTTCAGCTATTCTCAAGCGCTCCAAAACTAAGAATCCAACATCTAAAAATGTATGCTTTCAGTGAGACACATACAGGAATCATGTATAAAACTAATGTGTATTAAGGATAAAAGCCACTCAGTAAAGCAATTAACCTAGATGACTTCAAAGCACATGAAAACAATAGTCTTTTACTCTCTACTGGCTGTATTTATGTTAAACTTCAGAGACTGTTAAGAGTTCATTTGCATGTTTACATATACTTACTGGATTTCTAGGAGAAGTTAGATGGATAGTTAAAAGAACTAAATTCTGGAGTTAGATAGACTTGAACTCAAATCCCAGATCTTTACTTACTAGCTGTGGTTCTCGGTAATCTAGGTCACTTTCACAACTGGTGTGGTCCAAATTAGCTTTAGGCATTCTTAGACATTGGTCCTGTCACTCTTAATCCCATAGCTTTCAGCCTTGAAAAGCTTCTTCCGTTTACTCCAACAGGCCATGAACTATTGCCATATTTTTACATGTATCAAGACAGTAAAGGTGTATTCCCTAATCCACACTGTCATTACAGTAACATTTACTATGATTCTTGATAATGGCCAAGTATTATGCTGAGTGCATTGCATGGATTGATTTAAAGTACAGTCCTATGAAGGGGGTGCCTGGATGCCTCAGATTTTAACAGGGCAAGATTCCAAACAGACTGCATTAGAACCAGACTACGTATGTCATTCATTCAGATAAAAAAGATTATAAGGATAAATAGAAAATGTTCAAAGTTCTAAATAAATTCATTATTAGATGATTTCCTTGTATTCCATTTTAAGCCAGTGCCAATGAAAACAGCTCAGGAAGCTTGTTTTAACAATGCAGATTCTAAGATGTCCATAAGATTTGGGGGAGACAGATCTGATCTAATTTCTAGTTTCTGCATTTTTAACACTATTCCAGATTTGAAAAGCACTCATTATGAATTTTAACCCTTACTATATAAAACTTAAATATTAGGCCCTCAATGAAAAGCAGCAGAATGTTCTTATAAAAAGAATTCTTTACAGACATTGAGAAAGGTATGTGCTATGGTGAGTGCTGTGAAGTATGTAAACGTGGCGATTCACAGACCTGTACCCCTGGGGCTAATAATACATTATATGTTAATAAAAAATAAAAAATAATTTAAAAAGAATTCTTAAATTATAAACAATTATAAAATTTGGAGACATGCACATGCTAGGGGGAAAATTCCTGACTTTCAGACACTATTTATAAGCTACAGTAATTCTTTATTCAATACTGCATGGAAGTCAATTACAACAAAAATTTTTATTTGATTGAGTGATTAAGTGAACAAAGAGAAGACTTTCATTTGTCAAATAGAAAAACAATGACTAGTAACCCCCACAGGGAAAAAGCAACCAATATCTGTAAGATTCTAAAGTATCCTTTGTATACAATTAGTGTTTACCATGAGTGAATAAACAGTCTCAAAGAAAGATAAATTAACAAACTCATATGAATCACAGATATTAAAGGTTATACACACATTGCATTATGTAAAAAAATAAATAAATAAAATAATAATCTAAGTACCTGATTTTGGAATTGCAGGTCATTTCATTTTCAGGGTAATGAATATCCACCGCATCCTGAATGACTGTGCCATATTCATAGACTTTAATTTTCTTTGTAACCCCAGCAATTGCAAAATAGTCACAATCCCGGTCAAATTCAATACTATGGAAAAAAGTGAGTATTTGGTTAGTAAGACTATTTGCCTATCCCTGTGACATTTACAGTGACAACATTCCAGAGTTTTTTTTTTTTCTATTTCTAAAGTCATTATGTCTACAAGAATAAGAGATCTACTTGAAATGCCCTCAAATTGTATTAGGCTCTATATCCAGATAAAGTCTTTACCAAGACATATCAAATTACAAGCAGTAGAGAACCGCAAATAGATACCGAATTCTGCTTACAGACAGTTATTTTGTTCCTTAAAACTTGATATGTTTTTAATTCAACTTCAGTAACCATATTACAACTTACCAACTATAAAGGCTAACAAGTTAAATTATAAAAGTAGCAAGGAATGACTTAATGGTTTGGTATATTAAAATTTATGTCAAAAGAGAATTACCAAATAATCTTTTCATAAATTCTATCTTCCTTCTACCATTTTGTGAAGATGACAGAATTTCATAGTACTTAATGTTATTTTAATAAATAAATTAGTACACAAACTGAATTACTGATGCAATAAAAGGATGATGACAAAGGTATAAAATACATATAAAAATAGAATAGATAACTTTTCGTTATGTTTTCCTAAACACATTTCTAACCTCACAAAGATGATTTGACTTATGAACCCCTAATACAGTTTCCTTATGCCAAGAAACAAGGGAAAAACTAAAAATCTCCCTCTTTTTAAAGTTACTTAGGGAATTCACCCCTCTTACTGACTTCCAAAGTAAGTTCCAAATAAGATACTTCAAAGCAAAGCAGACCTTATTTGCCTTTATAGAACTTAAGTTGGAACCTCAACAAAGTTGTTATATAACCAGCAAGAAATTTAGGTAACCTAATGGAAGAGTGAAATGAATCATCGCATATATTAGCTCTCAATGAGCTAAGCATCTTTTCTAGAAGCTTAGCCATAAGGCTAGAGAATACATAAGAATTTTCACTGATCTGTAATTAATTACACAAGAGGAACAGCTTACATTCGCTGACCACTAAGCATAACCTCTGCATGTATTAACTCACTTAATTCCCATAATAACCCTATAAGTATCGTCTTTATCCATATTTTATACATGTGAAAACCAAGTATTAGAGGTGAAGCAATTTGCCTAAAGTTAGCTTGTAAGTGGCTAAGATGGCATGTTGGTACTCTGCATATATCAAGGATTCATTAAATGCATATAAATACCTACATGGCATACTTTACTTTTGGGGTTACCTGTGATATCCTTTTACAGAACAGTTAATTATTAGTTAATTTAGTTAAAAGCTTGCTAAGCTAATGATGATAAGTAAAAGAAATAGGTACACAGTAAGAAAACTTTGCACAGAAACATAATGAGATGGTCACTTTTCCTTACAGCTTTAAATCCTCCCTCAATTTTATAACATTTAAAATAATTTCATTAAATGTTGTTGATGATAGCACAAATCAGTAAATATTCCCTCCAATAAAATAGGACTATGTGGCAATGCAATGAATTTATTTCTACAACTGCAACTGAACTGCTGACTCAGCTGTTATCTGCTCTTTGGATTCAAATGCAGCATAATTATATTCATGGCAACCATTCATCTATCCCGATTCAATTTATACCCATCGCCTAATGCCACTGAGGGAGAAATATTACTGTGTCTGACAAAGAACAGTTAACAGAACTGAAATCCTACCCTTACGAGGTTTGGGCATGGCTCAGACTTCAAGGAAGAACTAGTTAAATTATCCCTAAATACTTTTATTCCACCTACAAAAATACATGGCTAATAAACTGACAGCATTCTAGTCCTGTACAAGTTAATAGGCCATTTCCACCCTATCAGGTTTTAAGAAAAAAGTTTAAACACTAGCTTATTAAAGTAACAGCCCAAGGCAATGCAGGGAGAAAATTCCCATATAAATAAAAATGCTGTCAGGTGGCGCCTGGGTGGCTCAGTGGGTTAGGCCGCTGCCTTCAGCTCAGGACATGATCCCAGAGTCCTGGGATCGAGGCCCACATCAGGCTCTCTGCTCAGCAAGGAGCCTGCTTCCCCCTCTCTCTCTGCCTGCCTCTCTGCCTACTTATGATTTCTCTCTCTGTCAAGTAAATAAATAAAATCTTAAAAAAAAAAAAAAGAACGTTGTCAAAAGAATTGATTTGATAATGTAGATAAATCAATAAGTTTACTTCTTTGTTGCTACCCTGTTACTCAAGATAGCTTTCTTTTTTCAACAAAGGTTATCATTTAGCTGCATTAGCTCATTCTTAGCTCATACTAAAAACTAACCTTTTAGGGGCACCTGGGTGGTGCAGTTGGTTAAGTGTCTGACTCCTAGTCATGATCTCAAGGTCATAAGACCCAGCCCTGCATCAGGCTCCATGCTCAGTGGGGAGTCTGCTTGAGACTCTCTCTCTCCCTCTCCCTCCCATTTATTCTCTCTCTCTCTCTCTCTAAAAATAAATCAATAAATAAATCTTGTTTTAAAAATTAACTTTTTTTAAACTTCATTATTATTTTCTTACATTCTGGTTATGTTTTCTTCTTAAATGTTGGGAGTATCAATACAGTATCCTTTTTTAATACTCTGGGACATGTACTTTTTTATAATTTAAAAACAACAAAATTCTAATAAAAATACTGATCATAAAGTGTAAAGAGTAATATTTCTCATAAATTTTGGAAAAAGGGAGATAAACAGCTGCCTTTAAAAAAAATAATAATAATCCAAGTACTTCCACACATCAGTAAGACATTTAAGTACTTCCAAACACCGAATCAATTACTCCCAATCTTTTGATGGATTTAATCATAACTGATCATAAACATAAACATAACTAGATTTTAAAGAGCTATCAAGGAACAATTCAAATGAATAGTGGTACAACTCAAATGAACAGTGTAGTTTTTAGGTACAGAGAGCTTTTCAGAGCTATTCCAAAACGGATGGCCTCTTATTTCAAAATACAATATTTTATAATTATGAAATCTGATAACACAAAAATAATTCAACAATGTCTAGTTAAGCTGAAACAAAATCAAAATAAAAAATAAACAGATTGAAACATACTTGCTTATGCAATTACATTTAAAAAAATTTGTAATAAGTTCTGCTTTTCCACAAAATTCATTTCTGCTATCCACTGTCACTAGTTTTTCAATTTTATTTGTTTTTTCAATTTTATTTGTTTATTTGAGAGGGAGCATGAGAGAGAGAAAGCAATCAGGAACAGGGGAGGGGTGAAGGGAGAAGCAGACCCCCTGCCAAGCAGGGAGCCCAACATCGGACTCAATCCCAGAACCCCAGGATCACAACCTGAGCCGAAGGAAGACACTTAACTGCCTCAGCCACGCAGGTGCCAGCAGTAAATTTTTTTTTAAGACTTTATTTATTTGAGAGAGAGAACACGAGATGGGTGAGGGGCAGAGGGAGAAGCTGACTCCCCTGCTGAGCAGAGGTCTGCCCGATGTGCAACTCAATCCCGGGACTCTGGGATCATCTCCTGAGCCGAAGGCAGTTGCTTAACCAACTGAGCCACCGAGGTGCCCTAATTCTTTCTTTTTTTTTTTTAAAAAGATTTTATTTATTTATTTGACACAGAAAGAGAAATCACTAGTAGGCAGAGAGGCAGGCAGAGAGAGAGGGGGAAGCAGGCTCCCCTCTGAGCAGAGAGCCCGATGCAGGGCTCGATATCCCAGAACCCTAAGATCATGACCTGAGCTGAGCCACCCAGTTCTTAAAGCAAGTAGTTTATGAAAGTTCAGTGCAATGATAAATTCCATTTCATAGAATTTTTTTAAATTTCAAAATACACAAACATTTGCTTCAAAAAATAATACTAAGGGGGACTTATTTTACACTTGGAAATAAACAGCATTTTTCTTTCACAGTTGGAATGTTTTAACTGTTTTTAAAAAGTGATTTATTTAAACAGTTGTAAAAGGTTACTCAGCTGTAGGAAACTGGCTACAGTCTTTGTCAAAAAGGCCATCAGCCAAGTTATCAAGCATCAAGGGAACAGACCATATAGGAACGGTGATTAACTCATCCCTCTAATACAGTGTGGCATGAGGCAATGCAAAGATGGCAATAACCCAACAAGAGAATCCGTGCTCGCACTGTGTCATACTGATTTTGCAATTATAAAACTAGTATTAACAAAGTGGATTAATATCCCTGAACACCAGAATCCTACTTATCAAAAGAAAATATAAGTGGAATTTAGTGGTCTAATTCATCACCAAGACAGTGTTACCTCAAGAGACAGAGGCTGCTATAATTTCAAGGAAACAAAGAAATTGGCCATTTTAATAAAAAGGAATAGGCAGATCAAACACAGGTAAAGTAAATAAGAATTGATGTTATTCAACTGACTTTCTCCAAAAACAATAATAATAGCTAAGCCTTCCATAACATACATAATACTCACTATGTATAAAGCACTGTATTAAGCACTCACATAAAATATATTTACTCTTCAAATTTCCTTTGATAGATAAGGAAGGTAAGTTATATTGATGTTAAGTAATTTGTCCCAACTTCACTAGATAATTCAAATTCAAGCAATCTGGTTCCAGAGTCTATGCTCTCAATCACTGTGCAAAACTCCCATTTGGGGGCACCTGGTGGACTCAGTCATTGAGGCGTCTGACTCTTGATTTCAGCTCAGATCATGATCTCAGGATCCTGAGATTGAGCCCAATGTTAGGCTCTGTTCTCAGCAAGCAGTCTACTCCCGTCAAAGATTCTCTCCCTCTCTTTTGCCCCTGCCCCCTCAAATAAATCAGTCTTTAAAAAAAAAAAAAACTCCCATTTTATTATTATTTTTTAAAGATTTTACTTATTTATTCAACAGACAGAGATCACAAGTAGGCAGAGAGGCAGGCAGAGAGAGAGAGAGAGAAGGGGAAACAGGCTCCCCACTGAGCAGAGAACCCGATGAGGGGCTCAATCCCAGGACCCTGGGATCATGACCTGAGCTGAAGGCAGAGGCTTTATCCCACTGAGCCACCCAGGTGCCCCAAAAACTCCCATTTAATGAGAATAAAAGAACTGGTCTTCAAAGACTACAAAGGCAGAGTAAACAACAGTAATAACATAAAATAATTACACATACTTTATTATATACATGATAGTAATAAAATAATAATTCATCCTGTACAACAAGTTAAATATAGGCAGATAAAAGAGTAAGATAGCCTCACAGGGTTTATAATTACTGGGAGAGATGATAATACAATAATAAGCAAATGCCAAATGATAGGAACAGAAGATGCTACAGAAATTCAAGAGTCACTGATTACTGAGGCCTACTGGAAGAAAGTGGATGGTGCATGAATATTCTTAGTCATCAAATATCCAATATGCCTGTTATCTGCCAAACACTGACCTAGCTGAAGGATAGAAAAATAAGATGTTAAAATATCAGAACACAACATTTGAGAAATTCACAGAAATATGAATTAGGCATGCATTAACACTAACCTGGACTACTGCAACAGCGTCTTTACCAAGTCTGCTACTCTTGACTTTCCTCTTTTCTAATCTATTTGAAGGACTGATAAAAAGGTAAATTTTCAAAAAAAATAGCTCCTTCACATAATTCTGCTCATGATGTAAAATTCATACTCCAACTATTACTGAAGATCCAGCACAACATGCCCTGAATCTTCTCTTCAAACTTCTTCTAAAAAATATATGTATATAGACAATGGTTCAAAAATTACACAGAAAAAAGCAAGACCTTCCTTCCAATCTAACCAACTAAGGTAAGCACCTAATCGCCTTCCCTGGAGGCAACCAGTAATTTCAGCTCAAGCACCCTACTAGCATTACCCTGTGCACAAACAAGCATCTACGTATTCATATTCTCTTATTTAATTAAACACATGGGATGAAATCATACAGGCTGATTTAGACCTTGCCCCCTCCACAGCATCTTGACCATCATTTCATCTTAGTATATATTAGGGCTACCTGATTTTTTACCAATGGCTGTAGAGAATTCAAACATATGGATGTATCATAAATCTAAAATTTAATCACTCAGGACACCTGGGTGGCTCAGTGGGTTAAAATTTAATCAGCTTACTAATGAGAACATTTACTTTCTCATCTTTCACTGTTAAACAATACTGCAATAAAATATCCTCTGTGTGTGTCTTCCTTTCACATATGCAAGAGTATCATTAAATACACCCAGAATATGAAGTGCTTGGTCAAAAATCACATGCATCTTAATACATTTAACTTTAAATTCAACATCACTATCTTCAAGTGGGGCCTTAACATTGCCTAGCTTCATGGTAAGTTTCCCTTGTACACAGACTCTTCTACTTGGGTAAAGACAGGTACACAATTTCTTCATTCTTCTCAAACTTCCCATATCTCCTTCCTCATTATCAGTAGATCATTTTGTTCTCTGGTTTGGCAAAAATATAAAAAGAATTAGAAGATAATTTACAAAGGCTCCCACCACCACACTCTCCATTTACCAGAATATATATTCTGGATATATGCTGCCACCTCTCTTGTCACTCTGAGGAAGGATCAAATCTCCTATACCTGACTAATGCATCTACTCGTGCATTATATCTCATTTTTGCTTGCCTAATCCAGGGTTGCTTCAATTCTCCTTCTCTCTCTTCTATCATTAATTTTTCTGTTCTCCTATATCTTTCCCATAATCCTTTCAATATGTTTTCTTCAAGTAAAACACAAAACAAAACATATCTTAAAATCTTCATTCCATTTTAGCTACCACCCTATTTCTTTCTTTTCTGATAGCAGAATTGTTGCAAAAGAGTTATCCATACTCACTGGCTCCAATTCTCCTCTTCCCATTTGCTTTAATCCAATGGAACCAAGCTTTCATCTTCAACCCTAGAAATGCTCTATCAAGGTCAACACTGACCTTCAGGTTGCTAAATCTAATACTCAACTCTGAATTCTTATCTTACTTGAGTATCAGCAGTAGCTGACTTAGAGGACAGTTCCCTCCTCAAGAGAGATGATTCTTCCTGTACCTCACTAGCAGCTCCATCACAGTATAGACTGAGAAGGAAAAATACTTCCTTCTCCTGCCTCCACTTCCACACGCAAGTATCCCCCAGTACAAGTATCCTCAAGCTTCAGTTTTTTATCTTCCTGTACTTCTCTGGGGCTCTCATTTAGTCTTGTGACTTTAAACCTACACATTCAGGACTATCAAATGTTTATTTCACATACCAGACCTCTCTCTTACTGGTTCATACCTACTTGACAGCTTCAATTTTAATCTAACAGTATTTTAATCTGTCCTAAATTGAGTTTCTGAATTCCCCAAGCATCTTCCTTATTTAATTAACTAACCCCATCCCTTTCAATTAACTTTAACAGCAACTCTTTCAGCTCAACCTTCAAAATGTAACAGAATCTAACCACTTCTCAACAGCTCACTGCCACCCCCTCATTCAAGCTACTAGGTTCCATACTAATAACCTGCTTCCATACTTGACCCTTAAAATCCATTTTTTAACAAGCCAAATCATCACTATTTTGGTCCAAAATTTCTTAAAGGCTTCCTACTCAACCTCATAAAAAAGCAGAGTGATTACATAATATGCAGGATTTGTCTCTTCCCCATCCCACCCCTGCTCCCCCTTCCTCCAATTAACCCTGGCATCGTGGCAAACCTAGGAAATTTCAAACCTATTCCTACCTCAGGGGACAATGCAACTGATAATCCCCAACCTGCAACTGCTCTTCTCCCAAACACGCAGGCATATTCCCTCACTGCCTTCAGGTACCAACTCAAACGACAGCTCTCACTAAGACCACTTGTCTCCTCGATTTCAAACTGCAGCTCTCCACTCTACCGGCTACCTCATTGCATTATCTCCCTCTGCTTTACTTTTCTCTATAAGACTTTTTAAACTTACATCCTGTATTTTCTTCTAATAGTTATCAAGTTTCATTTTTTTTTCATTCAGCTAGTCATTCCATCTGGAATTTATTTTAAAATATGACAACAGATGAAGTGTATAAACCTGGCGATTCACAGACCTGTACCCCTTGGGCTAATAATACATTATATGTTTATTTAAAAATTTAAAAAATTATTTAAAAAAAAATATGACAGCAGAGGGGCAACTAGGTGGCTCAATCGGTTAAGCATCTGCCCTCAGCTTGGGTCATGATCTTGGGGTCTTGGGATAGGGCCTCATGTCAGGCTCCCTGCTCAGTGGGCAGTGCGTCTCCCTCTCTCCCTCTTCCCCTCCACCTGCTTGTGTGTGCACTCTCTGTCAATTAAATAAAATAGCTTAAAAATAATAATAAAATTAAATATGACAGCAGAGATACCAATTTCTTTTTCCAGACCATTACTTAGTTGCCCAATTTACTGAATAATTTTTTCACTTATTAGAAATGCAGTGTACGGAGCGCCTGGGTGGCTCAGTGGGTTAAGCCGCTGCCTTCGGCTCAGGTCATGATCTCAGGGTCCCGGGATCGAGTCCCGCATCGGGCTCTCTGCTCAGCAGGGAGCCTGCTTCCCTCTCTTTCTCTCTGCCTGCCTCTCCATCTACTTGTGATTTCTCTGTCAAATAAATAAATAAAATCTTAAAAAAAAAAAAAAAAAGAAATGCAGTGTATAGGATATATACTAACTTCTTACAAGAATTTGAAATTATTGTAGACATTATCTGTTCTTTATTTGTACCAAAGTTTTAATTACTGATTCATCATAACATGTTGTGACATCTTGTAGGAATGAGTACTCTTTCATTAATCTTTTTCTTCAGCATTTCCCTACATATTTTGCAACTATTCTTCAGCTTAGCATCAACTTGTTTGCAAAAACAAACAAAATGTATCTTGGTAGTATTTTCTTTGCAATCATGTCAAATTTATACATTACTTAAGGAAAAAGCGAAAGCTTGCAATGCTTAATCTTTCCCTCTAGGCTTATGTTAGGTCTTTATTCAAATTTTGTTTGTTTCTTCAGTATTTTAAAGCTCTTTTAGATCCCCCACATTTCCAGTTAGGTTTATTATTCTGTTTTTTCTGTTAGACAACTTTCCTTACTTTTCCCATTGTAATTGTCCTGAGTAGTTTTTTTGGTCTCTTCTAGAATCAGATCAAATCATTAACATTTCCTAGAAAATATTCTCTCTTGCATCCTAAATGTGATAAATATGAGCAGAGCAGTTTACTCCTACTTTCGTGTAATTATTTCCTCACTTTCCTTTCTTATTTTACAAACCTGCAGTTTTTCCTAGTTGTACTTCAATGGGCTCACTAACAATTTGCATCTCTTGTTTTAAGAAGCTCATTAACAAGTAACTGTTTTTAATAATTCATTCTTTTTTCACATTTATACCTTACTTCTACTTTATTTAGGTTTGTTTTCTTCTTTTTCTAACTTACTCAGTTGGTTGCATAAGTTATTTTCATATCTTCCTCAACACTTAACTATTTAAAAGAAGCTATTTTTTAAAGGATTTTATTTCTTTGAGAGAGAAGGAGAGAAAGAACAAGAAACGGGAGGGTGAGAGGGAAAAGCAGACTCCCCGCGGACTCCAGTATTATGAAGTGATACTTAACCAACTGACCCACCCAATAGCCCTAAAACAAGTAATTTTATTTTGAGCACTTTTAGCTGTGTCCTATAGGTTCTAATATATGTAAGCTTCATGAAAGTGGCTTCATTTCCACTTTAACCTTAGAGTTACCAAATTAGCTTTTAAATTTCCATGTGGTGGGCACCTGGGTGGCTCAGTCGTTAAGCGTCCGCCTTCTGCTTGGGTCATGATCCCAGGGTCCTGGGATCCAGTCCCACATGGGTTTCCTACTCAGCAGGGAGCCTGCTTCTTCCTCTCCCACTCCCCCTGCTTGTGTTCTCTCTCTCTCTCTCCCTGTCTTTCTTTGACAAATAAATAAAGTCTTTTGAAATTGTTTAATAAATAAATAAATAATAAAAATGAATTTAAAAAATTTCCATGTGGTAGATTTTTCCTGTTTTCTTTTCTTTTTTTTTAATTTTTTATATTTTATAAACATATATTTTTATCCCCAGGGGTACAGGTCTGTGAATCACCTGGTTTACACACTTCACAGCACTCACAAAAGCACATACCCTCCCCAATGTCCATAGCCCCACCCCCCTTCTCCCAACCTCCCTCCCCTCAGCAACCCTCAGTTTGTTTTGTGAGATTAAGAGTCACTTATGGTTTGTCTCCCTCCCAATCCCATCTTGTTTCATTGATTCTTCTCCTACCCACTTAAGTCCCCATGTTGCATCACCACTTCCTCATATCAGGGAGATCATATGATAGTTGTCTTTCTCTGCTTGACTTATTTTGCTAAGCATGATACGCTCTACTTCGATCCATGTTGTCGCAAATGGCAAGATTTCATTTCTTTTGATGGCTGCATAGTATTCCATTGTGTATATATACCACATCTTCTTGATCCACTCATCTGTTGATGGACATCTAGGTTCTTGCCATAGTTTGGCTATTGTGGACATTGCTGCTATAAACATTCGGGTGCACATGCCCCTTTGGATCACTACGTTTGTATCTTTAGGGTAAATACCCAGTAGTGCAATTGCTGGGTCATAGGGCAGTTCTATTTTCAACATTTTGAGGAACCCTCCACACTGTTTTCCAGAGTGGTTGCACCAGCTTGCATTCCCACCAACAGTGTAGGAGGGTTCCCCTTTCTCCACATCCTCGCCAGCATCTGTCATTTCGATATAAATATCTGCTCTTACTGCCTTGTTATCAGAGAATGCTTTAATTTTCTGTAATTTTAAATTTTTTTATGATTCAGATTCTGTACATTTTCTGATACTCAATGGACACTTTTGAAGAGGTCATATTCTTTAGCGTGTTTGCACATGTGCTCTAAGTTGACCGTTACGTTATTTAGTGCTGCTATAATTGCTGTAATTTTTGCATTTAATCTGTCATGGACTAAGATCTAATCTCATTTAAAGTCTCACACAACTAATGTATTTTTTTTGTCTTGGAGTTAGCACAGGGTTTTTCCAATCTATACAGATAATTATAACTACTTAAACTTCATCATGGGCTGAATCATTAGAAAGCTGTGTGTGCACGTGTGACAGAGACACTGAGAGAGACAAAGCTATAGACTGAGGTTTAATGATTTCTAGTCTGAATTAAACCTTATTTACAACATTCACATCTAAGACTTAGGAAATTTACACTGTGATCTAATGTGAAGATTCTTCCCTTTCCATGGGAAGCTTACCCTATTTACATTTATCAATTACACTTGTTGTTGACTTTTAGATGTTATTTTACTTTGTGATACATACTGTTTTTTTTTTTAAAGATTTTATTTATTTATTTGACAGAGAGAAATCACAAGTAGATGGAGAGGCAGGCAGAGAGAGGGAGAGGGAAGCAGGCTCTCTGCTTAGCAGAGAGCCCTATGCGGGACTCGATCCCAGGACCCTGAGATCACGACTCGAGCCGAAGGCAGCAGCTTAACCCACTGAGCCACCCAGGCGCCCTGATACATACTGTTTTAAATGAATTTTTAATTAAAAAATCTTTGACCATCTGATTTCTTTCTAATTTGTTTTTCTCATAAATGGGAATTCTAGTATTTCTGTCCAGTGTCTATTTTTATGACTTTAAAAACTGCTATAGAAAGAAAGGATTCAATATATCTATCAAGTCTCTACTCTGAGCAATGGCCAGAGTTATTTTTGCCCTCCTCTTCCCGTCCTACTAATTATACTGATTATCTTATATTTTATATCTTCAAAGATATTTATACCTCTCATCCTTTTGCAAGTGAGAAACCTATAAATAATTATCTAAGCATGGAAATGAATTCCACTATACATTAAAGACAAACTAGTCTTGCATTTCTAATATTCACCAAATGTTCCAAAATTATTCATTATAAGCAGGTTGAAGTATCTGACTATTCATTATGTTGTCTAATGCAGTCAATCTAAGAATTTACATATTAAGATGTATATTTTATTTTAAATTATTCTTTTATTTCTCCTTTATTTTAGAGTTAGGGCGTTATGTTTTTATGTATATAGAAAAAATATATATTTTCTGTAATATCTATTAATTTTATTTCAGAAGTGACAAAGTGCCAATAAACTTTATCTGAATTTTCATATAATTTATACATGCCACAAAAATTATTATTTTTCTTTTGATACCTCAAAAACATAAAAACTATTCTTAGCTTATAGGCTATACAAAAAATTAAGCAATGGCTCAGAACTGACTCACAGGTTTTTTGTTTTTTTTTTTAAAGTAGGCTCCATGGCCAGCACAGAGTCCAATACAGGACTTGAACTCACAACTCTGAGATCAAGACCTGAACTGCTTAACCAACTGAGCCACCCAGGTACCCCTTCATAGGTCTAATTTATTGACTCCTGTGTTGAAAAAGATTTTATTTTTCCATCCCCTCTGGCTATCACTGAATAGCTAGAACAAATATATTATCTGATGAAGTACACTCGAACACTTTTGTAAATGTCAAATTAAAAATGCATCTTAAATACCTTTAATAGCAACATACTGACTGTCACATTTTTCTCATTTAAGTCTATAGCAAGTTATAATTTATACTTAGTTCTATTCGTCGTAGTTTTATTAGTTGTAGATTCTTTGTCCTAAAACACCTTTTCTATGCACAATGTAACTGTATCCTATGATAAATGGTTTTTACTAGAGACATTTGACAGACTGAAGGTAACTTCTGAAGAAGTAAAAGATTAACAAAAGATTGAATAAAAACAACTACTAAAGAAAAAAACAAGAGTTGAAAGACAAAATATATTTTGTCCCCAAACTATGATGACATTTTGTCCTCTCTGAATGAGTTTCTATAAAAGTGAAGAAATCTGTATGCAAGCAAAAATTCTAATTTTTTTTGAAATTTAAGGAGAAAATTCATCTAATTTTTCAATTCTGTATCCTCTAGCAGTATTTACAAAGCAGCCAATAAGATTACAATATTGAATCATTAATGTCACTGTGGCCCTGCTTCATCAGAAAACAACAGAGGTATGATATAAAAAAAACTATTCCATGCTGCAGAGGACTAATCTGGAATGAAAACATATAGTCTAAAAGAAATTTTATCATGACTATATAAAAGTATGTCCCCAAAATATCAGATACACTTAACAAATCATAAATCTATTTCATATTTCCCATAGGAACAAGTAGACAAAACCACTGAAGAAAAATATTTAATAGAAAATGTGACTTACTAGAAAAATCCTTTCAAACCATCACAGCAGAAAATAAAGAGCTCTTGCTCAAAATTTTTTACAAAAATGCAAAGGACTTCGAATTGCCAACACAACTTTACAAAAGAATAATAAAGTTGGAGAACTTACATTACCTGCTTCCAAGGCTTGATATAAAACTATAATAATAATGAGAGTGTGGTACTGGCCTCACAGAAGACATACAGAGCAACAGAACAGAAAAAAAGAGTCAAGAAGTAGATTCATTGTAATTCCCCTACTGGGTGTTTACCCAAAGCAAACAAAAACACTAATTAGAAAAAATATACACACCCCTACGTTAACTGCAGCATTATTTATAATAGCCAAGATATGGAAGCAACCTAAATGTGGTGTGCCCCCTTCCTCACAAACGGAATATTTCCCAACCATAAAAAAGGATGAGATCTTCCCATTTAGAACAACAAGCATAGTCCTAGACAGAACTATGTTAAGTGAAGTAAACTCAACAGAGAAAAAATACCATGTGATTTCACTTCTATGTGGAATCTTAAAAATAAACAAACAAACAAGCAAAAGCTGAAAGAGATTCATAAAATACAGAGAACAAAAACTGATTCTTGCTAGAGGGGAAGAGGTGGGGGGAAGGGAAGTGGGAGGTAGAGACTTCCAGTTACAGGGATAAATGGTACAGCACAGGGAATATAGTCAATAGTGCTGCAACAGTGCTGCATGGTGACAGATCGTGGACCTATACTTGTGATAAGCATAGCATAATGTATACACTTATTGAATCATTATGTTGTACACCTGAAAAAGTAACTTCTCTGTCAAATATAATCAGTTAAAAAAATAGATTCTTACATAAATGCTCAACTGATTTTAAACCAAGATGTCAATGGAAAAAGTTTACCTTTTATTAAACAAATGCTACTTAAACAAGTATATAACACCAATCTTTACTTTAGAATATAAACAAATATTAAATTATAGACTTAAATGTATAAGCTAAAACTACTAAAACTATATAAGAAAAGAGAAAAGAGGGCATCTGGGTAGCTCAGTGGTTTTAAGCCTCTGCCTTCAGCTCAGGTCTTGATCCCAGGGTCCTGGGATCAAGTCCTGCATTGGGCTCTCTGCAGAACAGGAAGCCTGCTTCCCCCTCTCTCTGCCTGCCTCTCTGCCTATTTGTGATCTCAATCTCTCTGTCGAATAAATAAATAAATAAAATCTTTAAAAAAAAAAAAAAAAGAAAGAAAGAAAAGAAAAATTTTTCACAATTTGGAGCAGGCAAACATTTCTAGAAGAGTTTAAATCATTAAAAAAAATTAATGAATTGGAATTCATCAAAATTAAATACTTACATCATTTAAAAGACACTATTAACAAAAAGAGTAAGCCACAAACTGGGAGGAAATACTACCATAGAAAATACTACCTGACAAAGAACTTGTATCCAGAATACATAAAAATTTTCATTATTCAATGATAGTAAAACCTGATTTTTTAATAACAGGCAAAAGATTTGAATAGATGCTTCACAAAAAAAAAAAAAAACATGGCCAATAAGCACATTAAACACCATTAGTTATAAAAGAAATGCAAAGTAAAACAGAAAGAAAATATTAACTACAAATCCACTAATGAAAATACTGACAATGGCAAGAGTTACTAAGAATTTGGGACAACTGGAACTCTCTTACATGGCTGAATTTTAAAATAACCCAATCACTTTAAAAACAGTTTAGCAGTTTCTTGAAATGTTAAGTACAAACTAAGCTAAGCATACAACCCAGAAATTTCTTTTTTTTCCCCCTCACACTACAACAATTAATTTTATTTGTTCAAGGGCTCATATCGCAAGCATTAAAACAAGCATGGGGTTTGACTCTGGTAGCCCAGATTCACATATTTAGGAAGATAAAAGCGAACTGTGACCCATGTATATGGATAAAAAACTAAAGGCTCACAGTTAGTCACATTGTAGTTTTAAATTTCTACAGCCTAGAAGCCAGGAGTCACAGATCTTTTAGGTCTTTCTGGATGTCCCACAAGATATCTGCACTTTTCTTGAGCTGGGCAACCTCATCACCCTTCAGCTTCTGGTTGATCACAATGACAACCCAGAAATTTGAATCCCAAGTATTTACCCAAGAGAAATAAATATGAATATGAATATCCAAAATGACTTGTGTGTAAATATTCATGGTATCTTCATCCATAATAATCAAAAACTGGAAACAAATTAAATGCCCATCAACACATGAATGGGTAAACAAATTGTGGAATATTCGTAAAATGGAATATTAATAAATAATTAACTTTTAACTGATAATTAACTGTATCTATTGATAGAGGCAACAACATGAATGAATTTCAAAAATATGCTGAGCTAAAGAAGCTAGACACAAAAGAGTACATATTCTATGGCTCCATTTTTTAAAATTCCAGAATGACTATTCTACTGGTTAATGGCAAAGTGATTAATTAGTGGCCTGGACAGGAATTTGAAGGAAGAGATGGAATTAACTGAAAAGTAGCAGGAATTAAAATTTTTGGAAATTTTCTGTATTTCTATATGTGGCTTATACAATTTCAAAACTTAAAACTTTATACATTCATTGTATGTATATTATACCTCAATATAGGTGGTTTTAAAAACTATACAACTTGCAATTACACATTTAAACTTAAATTTGTAAATAATATCACCACAAATTAATCTCTCTCAAGCATAGATCAAAAACCAGTTTTATAATTTTAATGCTTTAATTTTATAATTTTGATAGGTAGCAAAACTACATATTAATGTGGTGAGGAAAAAGGGAAAAGGAGAGAGAACAGAAACAATTTAAAAAACTCATTGGTGATAGAAAAGCATCTCTATTTCAAGATTAGTATGATACAGCTAAATCTCCTAATCACAGTACAAGCTTTTGTTGTATTTCAAGGCATTTTTCAGCTTTACTCAATAAATAATTTTTTAAAAAACACAAATAAGAAACTTTCTGCTGAATGAACCAGAATTTGTTATTAGGTAAGGACTACAAATCTGTACCTATCATTCAACCAATGATGAAGTGCTTACCGTAAGACAGGCTGGTGATAGGTTATTTGTATTAAGAAATGATGAAGCATATAAAACAGTCAGCCAATCATCACAAGAAGATCAGAAAATCTGACACAAGCCATTTTCTTTCATAAGATATACTGATATCCAAAAACATGACAGAACTTTAATCAAGTATAACAGTATATATCCTTAGAGCCTAAACAAATCTACTAGGTCAAGAGTCAGCAAATTTGTTCTGAGGAACCGTGTAGTTCTCTCAAAACTACTTGACTCTGCTGCTGTAGCATAAAATCAGCCACAAACAATATCAGGAATAAGTATGACTGTATTCCAATAAAACTTAATTTATGAAAACTGGAATTTGAATTTCACAGAATTTTCATGTGTCAATATTTTAAGTCATGCCACTATACATCACTTGTTACTATTTTTCTTTTGATTTTTTTCAACCAGTTAAAAAGATAAAAACCATTCTTAGCTCATGGGTCACTCAAAATTAAGTGATACGCCAAATATGACTCCAGTGGACCAGAGTTTGCCGATTCCTGTACTAGACAAAAAGCCAGTATTTTTCTGATTTACAATGTTTCTTTTAATATAAATTAAACTAATGCAAAGTTTGAAATGCATAAGTACCAAAAAACTTCAAAGTAATTATAAAGAAATATGAATATTTTTCACATTATATTTACACCACTGGTGATAGTAACATATTTAAAACTATTTCTAAAGAATAACAGATACAAAAAAAAGAATAATAGATACAATAGCATTTTACGCACATACGTGTCTACTACTCTAGGACACAGTGAGTGGTAATAAATATTAGTTAAGTGAATTTCAGAACCAACTTTTGATTCCCTATGAATATAATCTGTCAAATGTAATACATTCTTTAGTACCTTCGTGAGAATATACTGAGCAAAGTAATGTGAATACCCCTGCCAACATTAGTTATCACACTCTTACATCTCAGTGATCTCAGGGTCTATTAAGATATGCCACACCACTTGAACTCATTGTTAAATGGATCCAAACTGCTTTACTTTTTAGCTCCAATTTGCAGCTTCATCATTTCTTCCCCTTTGTCAGAAAGCAGCTCCCACTTCTTCAACCCATCTATTGCAATCTCTCTTCTTTTACACTTTGAAGAGACACAAACCAGATAAAACTAAGATTACAAGAACTATATACAAATCACTAGGCCTGAAATAATTCAAGAAAATGGCTATTTGCTAATATTTGAGCTTTAGCCATTAATTTAGTGGCATTTATTTTGTTCTAAAGCCTTTTTATGTTTCATTTAAACCTTGATTACTGATTGTGTTTTAGTTAGATGGGATTGCCAGGCTAAATTCTATACAGGTGAAGTGCTATCATAATATGAAATACTCTGCTGTGAAGATAGCTAGAGAAATTAACTCAAAGGAGTAAAAATGGAAATGATATACATGTGGACAACAGCTCTCACAGTAACATCGTACCTTACCCAAAAAGTTTTAAAGGTATGAAAATGTCCAATGGAGGCAGTATACAAGGAAATTACCACATCTGGGCCAAATGATGGTATCTGCCCAAGTGTTTATATTATAAAACACCTTTACCAGATAAGTTTTATGTATACTGATATCACAGTTATTTCTAAGTGGCAGTAAAGTGAAGTACTACTAAACTCACACCAGTGACAAAAAATAGGCAGAGACTGCCTTTTATCTGAAGGAAACCATAGTACGTCACCCCAAAATGTGCCTCTTTGACACAAAAACTATTTTGAGCTAAAGGCAATTCAGCAGCAAATGCAGGAAAAGCACTCTCTATTCTCCCCCTTTTACCACCTAAAAGCAGGATAGAAGCCCAGATATGGCATGAAAGAAATCTGCAAACAAACCTCATTCCATTAGTTTCCTCCAGTATATTTACTTTCCCATAGTTTGCTACTCTTGGAAATCTAAAACTGCTATTTTTTAAATCCTTTCATTTCTCTACATATTTATTGTTCTTTGCTAAAGATCTGACATAAGCCAGAGTTCTCAGACAGTTGAGTTACACATTTGCCTATGCTTCTCCAGTTTATACAAGAAATGTACATATTACTAACTTCCGTTTTTCTCTTGTTAATCTTGTGGGGTCCCAATCAAAAACGTGGAAGGGTAGAAGGAAAAAGATTTTTCCTCCCCTACATAATCTTAACTAAGTCAGTAGCATAAGAAAGACATTAAACTGAAGGACATATTTTCTAAATTTTAACAGATTCAAAACATCCCTTTCAGTCCCCCCAAATCTGTGCTCTACCGACTAGCCACCCAATGCCTTACTTCTATGGCAAATGGGATGGTTCTCCAGCAGAATAAGAGCAGGCTTCCTTTTAACAACTAGGCATTAAGGTTAACAATCAGCATTAAATGCCAATTCTTTATATATTAAGGAGCTCAATTTCAATTTTCACTACATAATTCTTTCACCAAAAATGACTAAAACAACTTGAAGAGAAACCAAAATACTTTATTTGTCCCTAGGTTCTTTAAGCTAGAGTTTCCCGATCACCCTGCAGTGGACAAAACAAATAAGCTAATTACGGGGTTAATCCCTCTATCTCGGGGTTAATCCCTCTATCCTGAGGATAGTTGGTAATGAGCTGCTTCTCCAACCCATCCCCACCCAACTGTCCCAAGAACAGAAGGAATAAGCATCTTGGTACGTATGCAACCTGTTCATAGCATACTGTAACAGCTTATTATTTAGAAAACTTTATAAAATAAATGGTCTTTAACCTATTTCCTTTAATTCACAAACTATAAAGACATAAATAATTGGTTTTTTACTAGAGAATTAAAATTATAAATATTTCCTATTAGAAATGAATTTCTTCTTTTTTAAAGCTCTTAACCTAAGACAGTACTCTCAAAGTGTGGTCTCCGACCAGCAACAGCACTATTACCTGGCGATGTGTTAGCAACGTAAATTCTTGGCCCTAGCACAGACTAGTGAATAAGAAACTTCTGGAGTAAGGCCCAGAAATGTTTTAGTAAGCACTCCAACTGTAAATAAATGTAACTACAATGTACCACACAAAATGCTAGAATAATTCAAGTAAGTTCTCAAATAATTTCATTTAAATAGGATTCAGCTGAAACTATTTCTGAGTAGGTTAGATAGCTGAAAGAAGTAAAATTATTTTTTTAAACTACATGAGACTTCAACTTATTCAAACTGACCTTCTTTACAAATGGTACTAGGAAAACTGAACAACTACATGGAAAAGAATGAAACTGAACCACTTTCTCACACCATAAACAAAAATAAACTCCAAATAGCACCTACATGTGAGACCTGAAACTATACAGTTCGTAGAAGAAAACACCAGGTAGTAATGTCTTTGACATTGGCCTTAGCAACATCTTCCTAGATAATGCCTCCTTAGGCAAGGTAAACAAAAGCAAAAACAAACGACAAAATAAAAAATTTTTGCCCAGGGACGTCTCGGTGGCTCACTGGGTTATGGCTCACTGGATCATGACTCAGGTCATGATCCCAGGGTCCTGGGATCTAGCAGGCTCTCTGCTCGGCAGGGAGCCTGCTTCCCCCTCTTTCTCTGCCTATCTATGTTCTCTGTCAAATAAATAAAATCTTAAAAAAATTTTTTTTTTTTTGCCCAGAGAAGGAAACCATGAACAAAACAAAAAGGAAATCTAACTTAATGATAGAAGATAGTTGCAAATGACATTTTCAGCAAGAGCTTAATATCCAAAATGTATGAGCTTATACAACTTAGCACCAAAAAAGAAAACCAAATGATCTGATTAAAAATAAGCAGAGGACACAAAAAGACATTTTTTCAAAGATATACAGATGGCCAACAGACACATGAAAAAATGTTCGACATCACTAATCATTAGGGAAATGTAAATCAAAACTATAATACTACTTTACACCTTGTCAGATTGGCTAGGATCAAAAACACAAGAAATAAAAAATGTTGCTGAAGGTATGGAGAAAAGGAACCCTCATGAACCTCTGGTACAAATGCAAACTGGTGCAGCCGCTGCAGAAGACAGTAGGGCAGTACCTCAAAAAGAGTAAAAATAGGAATACCATATAATCCAGTAATTCCACCACTGCATATGCCCCCAAAGAAAATGAAAACACTAACTTGAAAAGATATATACACACCCCTATGTTTACTGCAGCATTATTTAAAATAGCCAAGATAGGGAAGCAACCCAAGTGTCTATCTGCAGATGAATGGATAAAGATGTGGCATATTAACTTTTTAAAAAGATTTTACTTATTTGACAGGGAGAAAGAGAGAGCATGAGTGGGAGGAGGGTAGAGAGAGAAGCAGACTTCCTGATGAGCAGGGAGCCCAACTCAGGGCTCAATCTAGGACCCTGAGATCATGACCTGAACCTAAGGCAGATGCTTAACTGACTGAGCCACCCAGGTGCCCCAGATGTATATTAGATGGAATATTAGCCTTAAGAAAAGAATGAGGTCTTGCCATTTACAACAACATGGAAGGACCTAAAGTGTATTATGCTAAGTGAAATAAGACAGAGAAAGACACTGGTGCCTGGGTGGCTCCGTCAGTTAAGTGTCTGACTCTTGATTTCGGCTCAGGTCTCAATCCCAGGGTCCTAAATTCAAGCCCCATGATGAGCTCCACATTGGGCATGGAACCTGGTTTTTTTTTTTAAAAAAAAAAAGATAAAGACAAATACCATGTGGTTTCACTTACATGTAGAATCTAAAAAACAAAACAAAACAAAAAAGCAGAGACATAAATATAGAGAATAAACTGATAGGATGGGGGAATGGGTGTGGGAGGTACTGGATTCCAGTTATAAAATGATTGTCACAGAGATGAAAGGTACAACCCAGGGAATACAATCAATGGTACAATACTAGCATCGCATGGTGACAGAGGATAGCTACATATGTGGTATGCAAAGCATGATACACAGAATTATCAAATCACTATTTGTATACCTAAAACTATAGAACTATAATTCATTAACTATACTTAACTATACTTAACAAAAAACAGCAAAACAAAAAACTTCAAAACTGGTCTTTCACCTATTGCAAATGGGTAGTTTTACTGTAAAAATTTGCAAATGACTTCTTCTATAGAGGAAATCTGTATAATTTGATATGAGTGAATAATTATATTTCCTTATTTCTTCTCTATATATTTTATCCATAAAAGGTCCAAAATAAGCATTATTTTCTCCTTTAATGTAACCAAGTATAAGGATATCCCAGCTTTTAAAAACAATTACTACTTCCACCACAAACTTCTGCAAGAAATTATAAAAGACATAGATTTGAACACAGGGAAGAATTAGAAAAAAATATATTAATGTCACTTTCTAGCTTATGAATCAAGTCAGAGGGATGCCTGGGCGGCTCAGTGGGTTAAAGCCTCTGACTTAGGCTCAGGTCATGATATTAGGGTGCTGGGATTGAGCCCTGCATCGGGCTCTCTGCTCAGCAGGGAGCCTGCTTCCCCCGCATCTGCCTGCCTCTCTGCCTGCTTGTGATCTCTGTCAAATAAATAAATAAAATCTTTTAAAAAATTTAAAAAAAAAAAAGAAGAATCAAGTACAGAGAGAATAATCTATAAAAATGCAGAAGAAAAACCCTGAAAAGCACCATTTCAAATACCCCTAGGAATCTGAAAGCCATTGCCTAAAGTGAATTCCCTCTTTTAGTCAACTCCTTCAGCATTTCATCCAATCTCCACAGACACTTACTACTTATTTTCTATCTTGCATTTTAGATTATTCTCCAGTTGAGTCAACAAGCATGTGTGCCCACTAGGTATCAGGTTAACTACCTAATGCTGTAAGTACAAAGATGTAAAAGTACCCTGGGCCAAAGATCCAATACCTCTCTGATCACAGTCTCCCTAAAACTCCCCCTCGCTTGCCCACTGTTCCTACAACCCTTCATTCTGATTCACCAATTTTTGCCTCTTTCTCAGGCCTCTCCTAACTTTATCTACTTTAGTATTCAGTTTAAATTTCACAGTCCATGAATCTCAACATTTTCATTACCTAGTATCTCTTTCTTCAGTCACACACAAACACCAACCACCTTTTCTACCTGTCACTCAGCAATGACACATGGCGAAAGCACAAATTCTTAGGAGACAATGTCCTTTATCCTCCTATCATTTAACACTACAAACATGCCTGTCTTTGCAATGATTCTCTTCTTCTTCCCTCTTATTAGCCCTTCTAATCAAAGCAAAAAATCTCACTTTGCTTTGGATGCAATCCTGCCCAGTGTCTAATGCTGCAGATTATCTTCCATTTCTTGTTTGCAAGGCAATATATTTTCCTAGTTTTCATTCTTATTTAAAAGGGCAGCTTTACTGGTTTCTCCTCATCTACCTGGATCTTTAGATGAGGAGCTCTATCAATCTCTATCAATCTACAACCACCGTGCCCATTATCAATGGTACAAATTTCTTCTCTGTGCATCTAGCAAACCAACGCAAAATCTCTACTTGGTTAACTCTCATGCACCTCACTGCCTTCAAACCTGGTTTTCCTCCAGTATCTCTATCTCTGTAAATAACACCACATTTTTCTTATCTTAACAGATAAAGGGCTAGTTTCCCAAATCTATAAAGAACTTAACAAACTCGGGGGAGGGGGGGCTGGGTGGTTCAGTGGGTTAAAGCCTCTGCCTTCGGCTCAGGTCATGATCCTGGAGTCCTGGAATCAAGCCCCACATCGGGCTCCCTGCTCTCTCTGTCTCTCTGCCTACTTGTGATCTCTGTCTGTCAAATAAATAAATAAAATCTTAAAAAAAAAAAAAAAACTTTCATAAGAACTTAACAAACTCAACACCCAGAGAACAAATAATCCAATCAAAAATGGGCAGAAGACCCGAACAGATATTTCATCAAAGAAAACATACAAATGTTAACAGATACATGAAAAAATGTTCAACATCATTTGACATCAGGGAAATACAAATCAAAACCAAAATGAGATATGAAATACTGCCTCACATTGGTCATAATGGCCAAAATTAACAACTCAGGGACGAAAGATGTTGGCAAGGATGCAGAGAAAGGGGAACCCTGCTACACTGTTGGTGGGAATGTGAGCTGGTATAGCCACTCTGGAAAACAGTATGGAGGCTCCTCAAAAAGTTGAAAATAGAGCTGCCCTATGACCCAGCAACTGCACTACTAGGTATTTACACCAAAGACATAAATTTAGTGATCCAAAGGGGCACCTGCACCCTAATGTTTACAGCAACAATGTCCACAATAGCCAAACTGTAGAAAGAGCCCAGATGTCCACTGACAGATGAATGAATAAAAAAGATGTGGTATATACATAAAATGGAAAGTTACTCAACCATAAAAAAAAAAAGAAAGAAAGAAATCTTGGGGCGCCTGGGTAGCTCAGTGGATTAAAAAGTCTCTGCCTTTGGCTCAAGTCATGATCCCAGAGTCCTGGGATCAAGCCCCACATCAGGCTCTCTGCTCGGCGGGGAGCCTACTTCCACCTCTCTCTCTCTCTCTGCCCGCCTCTCTGCCTACTTGTGATCTCTGCCTGTCAAATAAATAAATAAATAAAATCTTTAAAAAAAAAAATGAAATCTTGCCACTTGCAACGACACAGATGGAACTAGAGGGCATCATGCTAAGCGAAATTCATCAACCAGAGAAAAACAATTATCACAGAAATTCACTCATGTGGAATTTAAGAAACAAAACAGAGGAGCATAGGGGAAGAGGGGAGGAATCCAACAAGATGAAATCAGGAAGCAAACTATAGGAAACTCTTAATCATAGGAAACAAACTGAGGACTGCTGTGGGGGGGACAGGGTAACTGGGAGATGGACATTAAGGAGGGCACAGGATATAATGAGCAATGGGTGTTACATAAGACTGAAGAATCAATGAACTCTACCTCTGAGATGCTATACACTATAATACACTATATGTTAATTAATTGAATTTAGACACACACGCACACACACATTTTTCTGTCCAGCTACTCAAACCAAAAACCTGGAAATTATCTTCCTCTCCTTCAAGGACTATATCCACCAATAATCATGTTTTGTCTACTGTAGTCCCTAAATATGTCTTAAATATTTCTTTGTCCAAGCTCTACTGACTTCTTGTAGTAGAGAGCACAGGCCATCATCATGCGTTGCCAGGACAATTCAAAAGTACTTCTAGATCTGGGGCGCCTGGGTGGCTCAGTGGGTTAAGCCGCTGCCTTCGGCTCAGGTCATGATCCCAGGGTGCTGGGATCGAGCCCCGCCATTGGGCTCTCTGCTCAGCGGGGAGCCTGCTTCCTCCTCTCTCTCTGCCTGCTTGTGATCTCTCTCTGTCAAATAAATAAATAAAATCTTAAAAAAAAAAAAAAAAGTACTTATAGATCTGATCCCCCTGCTTCTACTATTCTTTATCTCAAATCCACTGTACTGTAGCCAGTAGATATTTTCATAGCACTCAAAATGCTTTTTTTTCTCTATATTGGCTTATAGATTTTATAGATTAGCGGAGAAACAGAATCTATAAAGCCAATCTGTGTATCACTTTTACTAGTACCCTCAGCACTTACATTATGAATAAATACAATTTTTAAAAAATTAAAACAAAAATAACAGGCACCTGGGTGGCTCAGTTGGTTAAGTGTCTGCGTTCAGCTCAGGCTGGGATCAAGCCCTGTGTCTGCTTTTCCCTCTCACTCTCCCACTGTGTTCTTTCTCTCTCTCAAATAAATAAAATCTTTAAAAATAAATCATTAAATATTCCAGACAAATATAGGTGAATATATAACTGACCTCAGGATTGCAGAGTTTCTGTATTAAAAAAGAAGAAGAAGATGACAACGAAGAAGAAAACGACGATGACAACGAAGATGAAGAAGATGAACATGAAGAGGAAGAAGACAAAGACAAAGAAGACGACAAAGAAAACGAAGAAGAAGATGAAGACCAAGAAGACAAGAAGACGAAGAAGAAGAAGAAGAAAAGGAGCGCCTAGGTGGCTCAGTCCTTAAGCATCTGCCTTTGGCTTGGGTCATGATCCCAGGGTTCTGGGATGAGTCACCTCACCTGCTCCCTGCTCGGCGGGGGGCCTGCTTCTCCCTCTCCTACTCCCCCTGCTTGTGTTCCCTCTCTCACTATGTCTCTGTCAAATAAAAAAAGATGAAGCACAGTTTAGTTTTAAAGTCCTAAGGGCATATGGCAACTGCCTCCTAATGAAGCCTATTCTACTTCTGCACATTGCTGACTAAAAAGAGCTTCCTTGTTTGAGCCTGAAATCGTAACTTCCAGCCATCAGTCCTACTTTGGATAGTAGGTGTCTTGGATACCAAACAGAATCATTCTAATTCTTTTCCCATTTTAATTACTTGAAAAGAGTCATTAGATCAACAAAAAAGTTTTATCATAAAAGGCACTATTTTAATTCTAAACTTTCATTGTAGGCATGTATTTTATGTTCTGATTAGTGAAAAATTTTTACTAGTCTACTAAAATCTCAAATGCTAACCCAATGAACACTTTGAAGAAGGAAGTATAAAATTCTTTGAGTTTACGGTTTCACTCTGTACTACTGACAAGCCTCAGCCTAAGCAAAGGCAAAAGGAAACACAAAAATGAGAAAACGACAATAGGAAAATTTTAGGGTAGAGGCTATGACAGAAGGAAAGGACGCAGCAGCTTCTAATATGTAAGCTTGGACTATCTGCATCTCACTTTTAACCTGTATCTTGAATCATTATAAAAGGAGGAAACTCATCAAAGCTTGCTAAGAATCCTAGATGTCTGTATTTTAAGTTGTTAACACTACTTTATTTTTCTGTCATGTGTCATTGGTGATTTACAAACTTCTTTTATAGCCTAGGGATACTTTCTTCAAAGGAACTCCTATCAGCAAGCAAATATATAAAAACAGGTTGAGTTGGACAACTATTATAGCCCTCCAGATCCTACCAGAGCAGGCAAGAGAGTTTTCCATTCATTCAACAAACATTTACTATTAGGCACCTATCATCTGCCAGAAATGGGGAGTCAGCAGGAAGTAAGATACATAAGACCCCTTTCCTGAGGAAACTTCAAGTTTAGAACACAGTTTTTAAAATTACTGCTTTAAAAGATTAGGCCTGAGCAAAATTCTGGAAGGAAATCCTTTTCTCTATCCTCTCAAATCCTCACATTTCTGAGCTCAATAACGTGTCAGATGATAACAAAAATATCTTATTAATAAAAAGAGAAAGTTCATTAGCAGTCCTAAAGAGTCAAAGGGGTGCCTGGGTCTATGTCTGTGGCTCAGCGTCTGTCTCAATTTCAGCTCAGGTCTTGATCATAGGATCATTGAGTTCAAGCCCTAGGATGGGCTCCATGCTGTGGCCCAGCACAGAGCCTACTTAAAACAAAACAAAACAAGGGCGCCTGGGCGGCTCAGTGGGTTAAGCCGCTGCCTTCTGCTCAGGTCATGATCTCAGGATCCTGGGATCAAGTTCCGCATCTGGCTCTCTGCTCAGCAGGGAGCCTGCTTCCTCCTCTCTCTCTCTGCCTGCCTCTCTGCCTACTGTGATCTCTCTCTGTCAAATAAATAAATAAAATCTAAATAAATAAATAAATAAATAAAACAACTTGTTTAAAACACAAATAAAATAAAATGTCATAATTTTTCCTTTGAAAGCAAGTCACTTAATTACCTAGAAATGTTTTTAAATACAAATTAAGAAGTCAAAGCATTCTGGGGTGCCTGGGCGGCTCAGTGGGTTAGGCCTCTGCCTTTGGATAAGGTCATGATCTCAGAGTCCTAAGATCGAGCCCTACATCGGGCTCTCTGCTCAGCAGGGAGCCTGCTTCCCCCTCTCTCTCTGCCTGCCTCTCTACCTACTTGTGATCTCTGTCAAATAAAGAAATAAAATATTAAAAAAAAAAAGTCAAAGCATTCTACAATACAGAATCAGTGCTGGCTATCATTAAAAACTGAAATTCAGGAAAAATAATCCTTATAACTGGCTACTACAAAAAAAAAAACAATAAATGTTGAACATGAATACTCTCAAGCTATGGCAAGAATGGCTTTTCAACAGAATATCTACATCAAATTAAAATTTTAAAAACATGCTCAATTATTTAGAGCAAATCAGACAAGACAGTAACAGGAATACCAATTATCATAAACTCAAAAGAGGGGTGCCTAGGTGGCTCAGTTGGGTGAGTGTCTGATTCCTGATTTCGGCGCAGATCATGCTCCCAGGGTTGTGGGTTCAAGCCTCATGGCAGGCTCTGCACTCAGCGAGAAAGTCTGCTAGAGATTCTCTGCCTCTGCCTCTGCTCCTCCCCTACCTCTAAAATAAATAAATAAAATCTTAAAAAAAAAAATAAACTCAAAAGAATTCATTCATTTTATTCTTTTGGGTATCTCAAAAGTACAGTATTTTAACAGGTACTGAAGGGAATAACAGAAGAGTAAACTCAGAAGCCACAATGTCTCAGTTCAAATCTTAATTCTATCATTCACTAGCATTGTGTTGAACTTAGACAATTTAGATAATTTATCTCTACCACAGTTCCTCATCTGTATAACAGAATCAATCACAATGCTTTATTCCATAAGTTTGATATAAAGATTAAATGAGTTAGTGAAATACTTAAAATACCATGTAAGGTATTCAAAAGGGTATCTTTAAAAAAGTAATCAAATAATCAAACACTACACTGCCAGTATAGCAACTCATCTAGCAGCAACAATGAATACCACAATGCATAACCACTTTCTTATAAATTTACTAATGCCCGCTGCAATTCTATTTAAAAATTCAAGAAACCATAAGCAAAAATGTTATATAACCTCTAAACTACAGATGGAATGTAGAACAATTTTAACCATAACAATCTAGGTATGTAAAATTCAAACCAAAAATTCAAGAAACAGCCAACTGCTAAGTATTCAGTAAATCCAAGCAATGCAGTTTTAAAAAATTCCTCTCTGGTGGCCACTAGATAAATAAGCAAAATGTGACATCATTGTAAGATGAGTTTCTCTCCTTTCCATAGCTTATTTTTATTAATCTAGGACCATTTAGTATTCATGAGCATGAACATCCCTATTAGCTATTAATTTCCGTAAGCCATTTATTTCCATACCTAGTCTACTAATTAATAATTGAGAAACTGTTAAAGTAAACAAATGCTGCCACCTTGTGGTATTATAAGTATGGTATTAAATAACCCAACATGATCCATAAAGCAAAAGCAAAACTTTAAAACCAAGTTTCTTTTTCTCTCAGTCAGATTCTCAATGCAGTGAATGACCAACACTAGATAGATTTCATGCAATTTTACAGTAAGAATAATTTCTTCCACAATGTAATGAAATAATGCAACATTATTAAATAATGCAAATTCAACATTTGTCATTTCTAATATGTCTTTATCTCTTCCCCAAAAGAAATTCTTCACCAAAATTTCCTATTTTTAGAGGATTAAAAGCCTTTAAAGTAAATTTATTATCAATGATGTGTGTCAACATGAGGAAGTAGGAAAAGCAAAAAAATCTCCAGGGCTGTGAAACTGGCAAAGTCTCTCTGAATACTATTTTTCTTGTTGCTACCTACTAGTCTTCATCTCTCCTCTCTTATATTATAAACCTTCAAAACTGAAATTTTTTCAGAAACGTCAATTCAATGTCAATTAAAGAAAAGACGTTAGCATACGAGATGAAATAACGGAAGGTACCTTTTAAATTTTTAATTGAATTATTTTAATAAAACCAATCTCACTTTTTAAAAAATTTATTTATTCCAGAGAAAGAGCAAGCAAGTAAGCATGAGCAGGTGGGGGAAGAGAACCTCAAGCAGACTCCAAGGGAGTGCAGGAGTCTGACATCCAGCAAACTGCATCACCCAGGCACCCCTAATCTCACTTTCATTAAGTGGTATCTCCAAGCTGAAATCTCATTTAAATCTCATTCAGTAAACTTCTGCCTCAGAATACACAGTGTTCTGACATGTCTCTGTATGATCAAGAGTTAATATTCCTGAAATCAGTATTACACTATGTGTTAACTAACTAGAATTTAAACAAAACTTTGGAGGAGGGAAGGAGGACTTAAAAGCATTTAAAAAAAAAAAAAAAAAAAAAAAGAGGGGCACCTGAGTGGCTCAGTGGGTTGGGCCTCTGCCTTCGGCTCAGGTCATGATCTCAGGGTCCTGGGATCGAGTGCAGCATCGGGCTCTCTGCTCAGCGGGGAGCCTGCTTTCCTCTCTATCTCTGCCTGCCTCTCTGTCTACTTGTGATCTCTGTCAAATAAATAAATAAAATCTTAAAAAAAAAAAACAACCCAGAATATTAAAATCAAGCTAAAAAAAAAAAAAAAAGCCCAGAATTACATTAAAATCAAGCTATTTTAATTATATTAAAATCAGTTTTCAAAAATGATGAAAACAGGGGTGCCTGGGTGGCTCAGTTCTCAAGCACCTACCTTCAGCTCAGGTCATGATCCCAGGGGCCTGGGATCAAGCCCCTCTTCAGGCTCCCTGTTCCTCCCTCTCCTATTCCCCCTGCTTGTGTTCCTTCTCTCTCTCTCTCTCTCTCTGTCAAATAAATAAATTAAATCTTTTCTAAAAAATGATGAAACAAAATGGCTCTTATTCTTTTTTAAATCCTAGAGATGTATAACCAATTCTAGATTTTCTAACTAGAAATGATGCTTTTGTAATATAAAGTTAAGATGGAAATTTTTACTATTTTTGGATTTTTGTTCCTTCCTTAATGGAAAAGAAAATACAACACAGGATGAATTTACAGTGCTAAGGGACATTAATCTATATTACAACAGAGCCATAATTTGCATTATATTTTAGTTGAGTAGAGCCACATAATTACAGGTAAATGTATTTATCGGGTCATTATTATAAACTTGCATCATTTTTGCCATTTCATATTCAAGCTACATCTCTGAATCTCTTAAAAATATATATTATACATTCTTACACTAGTTAAGAATTTAAGGGGCACCTGGGTGGCTCAGTCAGTTAAGCAACTAGCTTTTGGTTTCAGTTCAAGTCACGATCTAAGGGTTGTGGGATTGAGCCTTGTGTCAGGCTCCTCCCTGGGTGTGGAGACTGCTTGGGGTTCTCTCTCCCCCCTCTGCCCCTTACCAGCTCCCACTTGTGCACAAGCACACCAATGCATTCTCAAAAAAGAAAAGAAAAATTAAGTAATAGTGTTACACTGTCACTCCAAGCTAAAGTGTTTCAAAAACTTTCTTACATTTTCTACAAAAGCACTGAAATAATACTAAGAGCTTTCCTAAACCAAGCATCAAATCTGGCCAATTCACTATTGTACTCTTAGCCTAGCCCACATTAAGGGGTCAATTAATTTTTGCTACATAAATTTAATTACTCATTTAATTAATTAGTTAAATAAGCCCCACAATCTACTGCATTTTCAAGTTTTAATCACTCCAGTGCTTGATAAAGAAAACACATATTACCAACACATAGGAAAAAAAAAAAATTGAATGTGAGGGGTGCCTCGGTGGCTCAGTGGGTTAAGGTCTCTGCCTTCAGCTCAGGTCATGATCCCAGGGTCCTGTGATCGAGCCCCACATCAGGCTCTCTGCTCAGTGGGGAGCCTGCTTCCTCCTCTCTCTCTCTGTCTGCCTCTCTGTCTACTTGTGATCTCTGTCAAATAAATAAATTAAATCTTAAAAAGAAAATGAATGTGTGATTCTTGTCTTACTCGCTACAGAGCTAAACCAGCTGAAATACAATCAACAGTTAGCTGCAAGTCTCTTTAGCTATCAGCTTAAATTCCAAGACCGATATTCTTATATTTTAATAAAAAATCTTTGTAATGGAAATGGAAAACCATACATAATAATGTATTGGACAAGTTAAAAATTGCCAAATTCTTGATCTGCATCAAAAATCTTTTTAAGGTTTCTTTAATTTATCTAGGAGATTTGAACAAAAACAAGCAATGTGATGTTACCAAGGGATTACTGGAAATTGTGTTACATATGATATAGCCCTGTGGTTTTAAAAGTTCATATTTACATTCTTAAGAATATAAGGATGAAATGACACAGCATCTGAAATCTGTCTCAAAATCCTTAAGTAGGGGCACCTTAATTAGGGCTCAGTTAAGCATCTACCTTCAGCTCAGCTCATGATCCCAGGGTTCTGGGATCATGCCCCAAGTTGGGCTATCCGCTGAGTGGGGAGTCTCCTTGTCTCTCTCCTCCCCACTCGTGCTCTCTCTGGCTATTGCTGTCTCTCTCTCTCTCTCATATAACTAAGTAAAATATTTTTAAAAAAATACATAAGCAAAGAAAGAATGAAAAATATAAAAGAAGCAAGTACAGCAAAATCTGGATCACTGCTCAATCTGGAAGATGACTCTATGAGGGATTACTATTCCATTCTATTTTTATGTGTATTAGAAAATTATTTCAGGAATTTTTAAAGAATGGTCACCGAGATAGTGAAGATAAAAATAACATAATAACAAAAAGATAACTAGAAAATCTCAACATTTGAAAACTACTAAGATAAGTCTCAATAATCCATGAGTCAAAAAAAAAAACCAAATTTGAAACTTAAAAGCTTCTTGAACTGAATGAAAATGAAAATCTATCTTCGATGCAATAACAATGAATAGTCATAAAATTATGAAAACATCTCCACTTATAGCAGCATCAAAAAAATATGTAGGAATTAATCAAAAGCGAAAGATTTATACACGAAAACTACAAAAAATTGCTGAAAAAAATTAAAGAGAAAAATAAATGGAAATATATCTCATGTTCAGGAATCAGAAGACTGAATATTGTTACGATGTCAATATTACCCAAAGTAATATAGAGATTCAATGTAATCCCTGTCAAAATCTCAAGTGACATTTTTTGCAGAAATAGAAAAAACAATCTTGAAAAAGAACAGAGCTAAACCACAATTTCCTGATTTCAAAATTTACTAAAAAGTTCTGATAAAACAATGAGTTGGGGCACGTGGATGGCTCAGTCTGTAAAGGCTGACTCTTGATTTTGGCTTGGGTCATGATCTCGGGGTCATGAGACTGAGTCCCTTGTTGAGCTCTGTGCTAGGTGTGGAGCCTGCTTAAGATTCTCTTTCTCCCTCTGTCTCTGGCCCTAGGCCCTGTCTCCTTTTAAAAAGAAAAAAAAAAGGGTGTAGTAGTGGCAATACAAACAGATATATAGGTAAATGCAGCAGAGAAGAGAAGAGAACCCACACATAAACCCTTGTACCCTTGCATATACGGTCAAATGACCTTTGACAGGAGTGGCGATACCATTCAATAGGGAAAGGAGTTTTTCAGGAAGTGATGATGTGGATACTGCATATCCACATGAAAAGAAGATTGAAGTGGGTGGGATCTTTACCTAAAACCATACACAAAAATTAACTCAAAATGGATCAAAAAGTTCAATCTAAAACACAAAACTATAAAACTCTTTTCATGACTTAGGATTGGATATTGATTCCTGAGATATGACACCAAAATCACAGGCAACAAAAGAAAAACAAATTAGACATCATGAAAATTATAAAATCTGTGAATCAACAGACAATATCAACAAAGTAGAAGACAACCCACAGAATAAGATAAAATATGTACAAATCTGATAAGAGGCTAATAACCTGAATACACCGAGAACTACTGAAACACAACAACAACAAAATTCAAAACTGGGTGAAGACTTCAACGGAAATTTCTCTGTGCCAATAAGCACAGAAACAATGCACATCACTAATCATTATGGAAATGCAAAGCAAATCTAAGAGCTACCAACCACCTCACATCTGTGAGGATGGTGACTATCAAAAACAGGGAAAATAACAAGTGCTGGCAAGAATGTGGAAAAACTGGAAGCCTTATACACTGCTGGTGGAATTTTAAAATGGCACAGTATGGCAGCTCATCAAAAAGTTGGAAATAGAGGGGCACCTGGGAGGCTCAGTGGGTTAGAGCCTCTGCCTTCGGCTCAGGTCATGATCCCAGCGTACTGGAATTGAGCCCCACATCAGGCTCTCTGCTCAGCAGGGAGCCTGCTTCCCCCTCTCTCTCTGCCTGCCTCTCTGCCTACTTGTGATCTCGAGCTCTCTCTGTCAAATAAATAAATAAAATCTTTAAAAAAAAAAAAGTTAGAAGTAGAATTACCATATAATCCAGCAATGCCACATCTGGGGATATGCCTAAAAGAACTGAAATCAAGGTCTTGAAGAGGTATCTGTTCACTCATGTTCATAGCAGTGAGTCACAACAGTTAAAAAACACAGAAGAAACATATGTGTCCATCATCAAACAGATAAGCAAAATGTGGCATAAACATACATACAACGGAGTGTTATTCAGACTTAAAAAGAAAATTCTGATATATGCAACAAGGACAAAAACTGACAACATTTTCCTAAGTGAAATAAGCCAGTCACACAAAAAACCAATACTGTGTGATTTCACATATATGAGATACTCAGAGTAGTCAAAATAATAGAGAAATAAAGTAGATGGGTGGTTGCCAGGATTCGGAGAGGAGGGAAATAAAGAGTTACTGTTTAACAAGTATTGATTTTCAGTTTCACAAAATATCAAGTGTTAAAGACAGACACCGTGACACTTGCACCATATTAAGAAGGTATTTATTAAATACCACTGAACAGTACAATGGTTAAGTTAATGTATTTCATGTTACATGTATTTTATCATAATAAAAACAAAATTCAGAAAAAAGAAAAAATACCACATCAAAATACATGGGATGCAGCTGATGCAGGGCATTGAGAGAAATTTAAAGCATAAATTATATTAGAGAAGCAAATTTTCAATTCAATCACTTTAGTTTCTACCTTAAGATAAACCAAAGATAAAAGGCAAGTTAAACCTAAAGAAAGCAGGAAAAAAATAAATCAGAAATCAATGAAACAGAAAAATATAGAGTATCAATAAACTAAGAGCTACCAATTTGAAAAGACAAATAAAATTGATAAACTTCTAAACGAGACTATAAAGGAAAGAAAAATAAAGGGAAACAAGTTTTCAAAATCAGGGACGAGAAAGGGAACATCATTAGAAAATCTAAAGACATAAAAGGATAATAAAGGAATACTACAAACACATGAATGCCAATAAATTCAACAACCTAGGTGAAATGGACAAATTTTTTTAAAGACACAAATTTAAAATAATGTTCAATCAAGAAAAAAATCAATAACCTGATTAGTCTTACACTTCTTTTAAAATTTTAATTTGTACTCAAAACACTTCCCTCAAAGAAAACTCAAGGCCAAGATAGTTTCACTGTAGAATTCTACAAAATATATAAAGAAGAAATAATAACAATTCTTCACAAACTGTTGTAGAAAACTGAAGATGAGGGAGCCCTTATGAGAAGAGCATACATACCCTGTCACCAAAACCAGACAAAACATTGTAAGAACCCAAACTGAAACCCAATGAGGTGAATACTATTAACCATTCCATTTTAAAGATGAAGACATTGAGGACTAAAGAGATTCAGGAACTTGCCCAAGACCACAGAACTAAAATTGACAGGCAACCCAACTTCAGAACACAGACTCTTAACTAGAACAATGAAACTGTCAAATTAAATTTTAGATTCTCTTGCAAAAGTAAATAGTAAAGAGTGCTGCCCAGTACTTACCTAGAGACTATGCTGGAACCATTATACAGATCACTAGCATACGACAATGTAGCCAAAGGTCGTACTGAATTGTATCGAGTAAACTTAGACAAGCATTCCTGAAATTCATCCAACTGGCTTGCAGTTCGAGTATCATCTACACAAAGAAAACAAAACAAAATAAATGGAATTGCGATATAAGTCAAAAAGCAGTATACACAGATTAAAAATTATATTCTAAATACAAACAATTCTTAAGTTTTTTTTTAAGATTTTATTTATTTATTTGACAGAGAGATCACAAGTCAGCAGAGAAGCAGGTGGGGCGGGGGGTGGGGGAGGGAAGCAGGTCCCCTGCTGAGGCTTAACCCACTGAGCCACCCCAGGCACCCCAATTCTTAAGTATTTAGAAAACACTAGTAGGCACATATTATTCAGGTGATCTTTTAGCTTTAATAATTTTTTAGTGGTTCACTGAAAGACGCTGTCTCTTTCAACACTGATAAAAACATACCATAGTTTATGTTTTAAGCAATAATTTCTTAGAAAAATAAAAAAGTACCTCTGATCAAGAGAAATTTAATCTTTTATTAAAATAAAAATTCTTTAAAATGGAGAAAGTGAAGATGGACAGGAGTACATACACTGAGCACATTTGTTATTTTGAAGGAACACATTTACAGAGATACTTCTGCATGCCCATATTTATTTACTATCAAAACACAATTTATTTTTTTTTAAAGATTTTATTTATTTTATTTGACAGAGAGAGAGAGATCACAAGTAGGCAGAGAGGCAGGCAGAGACAGAGGGGGAAGCAGGCTCCCTGCTGAGCAGAGAGCCCGATGCGGGGCTCGATCCCAGGACACCGAGATCATGACCTGAGCCGAAGGCAGCGGCTTAATCCACTGAGCCACCCAGGCGCCCCTCAAAACACAATTTATAACATAATTTAGATTAAGAAAGCAACTGCTTTTTAAGTAAAAATAAAGTGAAGTACTTGTTCACATTATACTTTATTATTTCTCAAATCCAATTCTGAAAAGGGAGTGGAAAACTGCAATATGTCAATTATTCTCAAAAATAAACTGTTTCTACTCAAATGTCTAGGTAGAATATGGAAAATTCCATAAACTAGAACACTGTATAAATACTGAGTAAAGTCCATTTCAGTAAACTATTCATAATGAAATTATGTGGAATTTAAATCATAAAATCATCTCATGTAAGACTGGGATTAAATACAGCTATCCATTCTCTAATCTAGAAACAAGATTACAGAGAAAACATGAATAAGAAATCATTGCTTTTCAAAACTGCTTTACATTTGGACTTGTATTTTCCTTTCCAAAGAAAGAAAAGTAAAACACCCAATGTAGTTAGCTTCCTAACTAAAATTTGAAGTAAGATTGTTACAGCACTGTTTTCGTACCTTTCTCCTTACGTTGAGCTCATACACATACAGACACATACAATTTTTTCAGAGTAAACTTTTTCATGATTCCCCCGCTTTTTAAAGATTTATTTATTTCTTGAGAGAGAGAGAGAGAACGCGTGTGTGTTTGCCCATGAGAAGAGGGAGGAAGAGAGAGAGAGAGAGAAGAAGCAGACCCCCTGATAATCAGGAAGCCTAATGTGGTGCTCCCTCTCACAACCCTGAGATAATCTGAGCCAAAAAACCCAAGAGGGGACACTTAACCAAATGAGCCACCCAGGTACCCCATAATTTCTCGTTCTTAAATGTCCTCTAAAATAAGTAGGCATAATGAAATTTAGATATAAGGATCATTATGTCTGGGGTACCAGATGGCTCAACTGGCTACTCATCTGCCCTCGGCTCAGGTCATGATCTGGGAATCCTGGGATCAAGCCCCGTGTAAGGCTCCCCATGTCAGACTCTTTGGGAAGTCTGCTTCTCCCTCTGCCCCCTACCCAGCTCGGCTCGTGCTCGCTCTCTCTCTCTCTCTCTCTCTCTCTCTCAATTAAATAATAAATAAATTCTTTAAAAAAATAAGTCATTACGTTTACAGAGTTAAGGTACCAAGGATAGAGAGTAAAGAATTTATTTAGTTCATCTGCAGATATTAGGTTATCTTGAAGATAACTATTGATATAAACTTATCTAACACTTACTACAATGAAAAACAATCGCTAGTCTCTGATACTAAGCTTGTCTCCAATATTTTACATTTTAAAGGTTTAAACACTAACAGCAAATTCATCTAATATCCTATATCAAAGGATCCAATTTTATAGTGTTTCCATTCTAAAAACAACAAAAAACAAACCCAAATAGCATGCACTGTCATAATGTTACTGGAATAATGCTCCTCCTCCACTAAAATTATTCTCAGTAAATTCAACAAACTGGAAATACAACATGGGTTACTGCAGTAAAACAAATAAACTTTACTACAAAGTGGTCTGAATGTAACAACTAACTGAATCTTTTTACACATAATCCTGTTAACTGAGTATTTCATGTAATAAATAGTGACTGCAAAGACACCTTAGATATTTATGTATTAATTTAATGTAAATCTATTCTTTCATATTTTGACACCAATCCCTAAGGACAAAAAATTCACAAGCATTCAAAAGAATGTATATTCTGTTGAAGACCATAATCTTTTCCTGGGTAGCTAAACTTTCCTGGCCATCTATTCATTAACACCTACTTAATAGGTGTTATTCATTAACACCTACTTCCAACAAAAGTCATAAAGAAAACACTAAAAATGGTTATTTTAGTATCTGAAAAGTGGAGGAATTCAATTTTCATGGTTATGAAAATGTAGGATTTTGTTTGGTTGGTATTTATGGTTAATAATCACACATATCTGCAAGCATATTATTTTTCCTATTCCAATGACAGATTAGTTTGTGAAAGTGTGTTTGGCATTTCTTTTCTCTCTTCTAATGCTTTATAATTTACCTTCTCTTTCAATTACAACTAAGAGTTCGAGCATTAATCTCTTAAGCTTCACCTCTCATTTTCAGAGTTGAAAATTCAAAGTCAGAAAGAGGGGATGAATTCTCATTTAAAAATATACAGAAGGAAAAACACTATGTACTCCATTAGGTAGAAGTTAAAATTTCCCCTTCACAGTTAAGGACAATAGGAGGACCTTCATATCCAGCAATACAGTAAGTGTACTCAATGTGACAGTTCAGTAAGACAAACTTGAGACTCCTAAAAACGAAGGACATATGTTTTAAGTACAATATAGCCCTGCCCACACAAATGAAATCTAATCTTCCTCCTGATTTTAATTTATCCCACCTTCCAGTAATCTTAAATCCCCAAAATAAATTGGTCTGTGACTACAGCTTTACTCTGCCACAGCATGCCTATGCTGCTAGTTCCTTAAAAATTATTCCCCAATCTCTCTTTCCTACCACATTTTTTCTTTTAGATGTCTGCCATTTTACTATGGATGTATTTCAAAACTAACAAATAACATCTAACAGGGTTAACATGAACCTTCTGCCAATCAGATTCTAAGTCTCAAACCATTTTTAATTTCACAGCTTTCTACTCCACTTTTCAGACTATTAGAGGCTCAATAAGGGGCTCAATTCCCAGGCAACACAATGAAAGTTTTCCATCTTATAAAAACTATTAATCATTAATTTCATACACATTTATAAACAAAGCTTGGCTCCCTCACAGGAAAAATGGTATGTAAACCTCCTTTTTCCTCCACCACCAATCCCAATGCAAATTTTTCCAAAGGTCCTAAGCAATGTATAGATTTTATTTTTTTTTTCCTTCCAATTTTTATTTAAACTCTAGTCACTTAGCACACAGTGCAATATTAGTTTCAAGAGTATTCAGGGATTCATCACTTACATATGACACCTAGAACTCATCATAAGAATTGAGCTCCTTGGGGCGCCTGGGGCTCAGTGGGTTAATAAAGCCTCTGCCTTTAGCTCGGGTCATGATCTCAGGGTCCTGGGATCGAGCCTCGCATCGGGCTCTCTGCTCAGCGGGGAGCCTGCTTCCCCCTCTCTCTCTGCCTGCCTCTCTGCCTGCTTGTAATCTCTGTCAAATTAATAAATAAAATCTTTAAAAAAAAAGAATTGAGCTCCTTCATCAGGAGCTCCTTCTCTGCTCAGCAGGAAACCTGCTTCCTCCTCTCTCTCTGCCTGCCTCTCTGTCTACTCGTTTTATCTGTCTGTCAAATAAATAAATAAAATCTTTAAAAAAAAAAAGAAAAAAGAAAGAATTGTGCTCCTTAATACCTAGCACCCATCTAGCCCATTCCCAAACATCTCCCTCCATCACCCCTCAGTTTATTCTCTATCTCTTATGGTTTGTTTTCTCTCTTTTTACCCCCATTCCCATATGTTCTTCTGTTGTTTCTTCCATTCGCATGAGTGAAATCATTTGCCTTCCTCTGACTTATTTCACTTAGCATAATACATACTAGCTCTGTCCACATCGTTGTGAATGGCAAGATTTCATTCTTTTTGATGGCTAATATTTTATAGTGAATATATACCACATCTTCTTTATCCATTCATAACTCAATGGACATCTGGGCTCTTTCCATAGTTTGGCTATTGTCAGTAATGCTGCTATAAACATCAGGACGCATGTATGCCCCTTTGAATCTGTATTTTTGTTTTCTTTGAGTAAATACCTAATAGTGCAATTGCTAGAACATAGGGTAGTTCTGTTGTTGACATTTTGAGAAACCTCCATACTGTTTTCCACAGTGGCTACCACAGTTTGCATTCCCGCCAATGTGCAAGAGGGTTTCCCTTTCTCCGCATCCTTGCCAACAACCGTTGTTTCTTGCATTCTTAATATCACTCTTCTTTTTTCTTGGTGGTCTTCATTTTGAGCAGGTGTATTATTAATGACATGAGTTAACTGAGCACCTAACTTATACCAAGCATTATATTTTAGAGTATACGTGCTGCCAAAGCAAGCACTATTTTATATTTTATAGATATATTTATATCACCTGTAAATCCCAAAAAACAAAACAGAACATGGGGTTGGTATTAATGTCCCTACTTCACTGGTGAGCAAAGACATTGAGAAAGTTATAGCTCAACAGGCAGAACTATAGTAATGCAATGAAAATATCCAATGTTATCATGTCCATGACATTGCGTTTAAGTTATTTCCTCTGCTTTGAAGATGTTTCTAATTAACTTATTTAGTTAACAAATTCTAACCTTGATGAAATATAATCCTCTGAAATGCCTACAGTGACCATTCCCTTACATTTTCCCCATTTTCAGCTTGGTGTGGATCTCTCATTCCCAGCTGTATTAGTGGATATTCTTCTCTATTCCCCTAATACACTTACACAACATATAATATCACATACCTGTTGCTTTCCGCCACTGAATTTACAATACTCCCTAATAAGAGAAATCGGTTCTTTCACCTTTTTATTCTTAGCAGAAAGGACAGTGTTGAGAACTTAATAAATGTTTAATATTTAATAATAAGAGGCAATTGAATGGAACTTATTTTTCCTAGCAACATATTCATAGTTAATTTTTTTTCTTAACTTTATATAGCTCACTTCACAAAGATTAAAAATCCCCAAATAGAGAGAAAAAACAAAAATAGCTATGGGAAAGCAATGTTCTTCAAGATCACTAAGAACCTCCACAACATTCTGGTAGAATATGTCAAAAATACACACTTTTGCTCTATAAATAGGACATTATATAAATTCAGTATAAGAAGCTAGAAATGGATCTGACATAAGAATCTGATGTATTCTTAGAAGTCTGGAATATGTACCTGAAATACGAGACATCCTTGTAGAAAAGTAACATTGCTCTAAGTCTTCAAAATGAGCGGTGAGTCGTTTTCTTCTTGATGCTAATGTGCTGTTATACCAAGGCTGTTTCTTTGTCTAAAGTAGTAACAAGAAAAGACACTTGTAACTTAGGACAAATGATAGTCTTTTTCTGCACAGAGTATCTAAATGATTGTATATTCAAAATATCAACATATTAAAATAACTACAAATGGTAAATATTCATAGTTCTTACCATATTTTTCAATCTTTATTTTAAAATGCAAATAGGCTAAGGGTTTGAAGGAGCTGGGGGCCAGCTCTAGTCCCTGAGCCCAAGGCTCCTGGGAAGCCTGGTTGTAATGTAAGGGAAGGCTGAAATCTATCAACATACATCAGGTTATACGGAGGTGCACAGGTAGGGGAGGGATGAGATGGACCAAGGGCCAGAAGGGAGAGGCTTCTGGGGATAATGAAATGCCTAAAGATGGGGCCCCATCAGGGAGAAGGAAGAAGCAGCCCAGTGGTGGCAAGTGCTGAGTCCTAGCTGGGCTAGGCCTCTGGTTGGTACAATATAGTTTGCTATAAAACTCCAATCTTCCAGCAAAATAAATAAACAAATAAGTAAAATATGCAAATAGGCTCTCAAGACCAATTTTATAAGAATGAAATAAGATGCTTCTTTCAATTCTCTAAATTAAATTCATATAGAATCTGTTATAACTACCATGCTAAATTTTAGAATTTTGAGAATTTTAATGATGTTCACAAGAAAACTAATGACTTTGACATCATCCTTATATTGCAGCCCTGTACTCTGAATAAGAGAAATAGTCCTTGATTGTTAGAATATATATTTAAGTTAATACTGATTATTAAATTAAGGGGTAATAATATGTAATACACATGTACTGATCTAAAATATGCATTAGAAAATCAGAATAACTAAATCCGATATATATAAAGCCAGCAAACCTGAAAAATACTGGCATAAAAATCTATAAAAAAAAAATCTATGATCCTCAATATTGCCTACATCATGTTAAATGAAAGGGTAAGACAATTCTTTCCACAAATGGCTATTGTCTATTATGCTTGAGGCCCACAAACAGACACAGAGGAGACACATGATAAGAGCTTGACATGACACAAGTTCACCCTAAGTATACAACAACCGCAAATGTATCAAAGTAAGAAATATTAAAGCACTACCTTGAACAAAACACTCTAAAGTGAACCCCTGCTGAAACTAGATGGTAGGTAAAAATCTTATTTTAAAGCAGTGCTTGGATCACAAGAAATTAAGTAAGACAACTTCCAAAGATGTAACAGATACACAACCAAATGAGAAGCTGAACTCAGAGAAGTGGTATCAAAGAAAATGTAATGGTGCAGAGGGGAAAGACAAAGAGGGCAATACTTAGAGACAAATAACAAAGAAAAAAACTAAAACTGAGAGAGATTGAAAAGAGAATTTGTGAACTGAAAGATAAATCTAAAGGAGTTAACCAGAACTATTAGGATAAAAGATTAAAAGACAGAAAATTTGAAACAGAGGTTAAGAAGCATAAAAGTATAAGGTTGAAAATATAGGCACTTAAGAGACCCAGAAAATTTTAACAGACTGAAGAAGAAATACTTGAAGAATTCATGTTGACAATTTTTCAGAACTGAAAACAGACATAAATACAAAGAAATTATTCTTATCAAGTAGGATATTATAAGAGAAATCAATAATTAGACACAACGAAGCAAAACTGTGTTTCTATCCAAAAACAAAATGATTTCAAAATCAGACAAATTGGGGCACCTGGGTGGCTCATTCGGTTAAGCAAGCCCCTGACTCTTGATTTTGTTTTGGCTGAGATGGAGCCCCCAGTCAGGCTCCCCACTCATTGGGAGGTCAGCCTGAGATGCTCATTCTCCTCCTTCTGCCCCTCCCCCAATTCATGACCCGAGCTGGAGGCAGATGCCTAACCAACTGAGCTACCCAGGCACCCCTAAATAAATAAATCTTGAAAAAAAAAAATCAAACAAATAAGAAAAGATAATTCATCTGACAGGACCAACAATTAACAAAGAAAATACTGAAGAGCAATAAAAGAAGCTAAGGAAGCAAACCTTGATTACCCTCAAAAAGTCAAAAGAAAACAATTCCAATCTAAAATTCAGATCCTGAGACACCTGGGTAGCTCAGTGAGTTAAGCCTCTGCCTTCAGCTCAGGTCATGATCTCAGGGTCCTGGGATGGGCTCTCTGCTCAGCAGGGAGCCTGCTTTGCCCCTCTCTCTCTGCTGCTGCTCTGCCTACTTGTGATCTCTCTCTCTGTCAAATAAATAAATAAAATCTTTTAAAAAATAAATAGATAGATAAATAAGTAAGTAGCATAAAATTCAGATCCTAACAAAACTATCTTGCAACAAAGTGAGCAAAGTATTTTCTCATGTGAATGAAAACAAAGACTATTGTCTAAAGCCATTTCTAAAGAAATGTGTGAAACTGTATGCTTGAAAAATTCAGTAAACAAACCAGAAGGCCTGAACATAAAATGAAAAGAAGAAAACCTGTAACCATTAAGCAATTTTAGTATATGTGCTGCCGAAGCGAGCACCCATTAAGCAATTTTAAACACCATTTGTAACATTAATTATAATATCTAAATTATGGGGCTTAAGAACAAGTCAGAATAAATACACCAAAAAATGGCATATAAATCAGAAGAGTGAAGAAAGTTTCAATTCTGGAGCACTTAATGTTGTTCAGGAGAGTAATAAAGATATTAAATTTAATGAAAAATTGCTCAATATCACTGATCAGGGAAATGCTAATCAAAACCACAATGGAGATATCACCTCATACCTGTCAGAATGGCTGAAGTAAAAAAAAAAAAAAAAAAAGAAAAGAAAGAAAGAAAAAAAGTGTTGACAAGGATGTAGAGGAAAAGGAGCCCTTGTAGGTACACTGTTGATGGGAATGAAAACTGGTGAAGCCACTGTGGAAAACAGAATGGAGAAGCCTCAGAAAATTAAAAGCAGAACTACCATATGATCCAGTAATTCCACTCCTGGGTATTTACCCAAACAATGTGAAAATACTAATTCAAAAAGATGCAAGCACTCTATGTTTACTGCAGCATTATTTATAATAGCTAAACTATGGAAGCAGCCCAAGTGTCCACTGATAGATGAACAGATAAAGAAGATGTGGTGTATGGGGGGGGGGTATTACTCAGCCATGAAAAAGAATGAAATTTGCTATTTGCAACAAACATGGATGGATCTGGAGGGGATAACAGGGTTATACTTAGTAAACCAAGTCAGAAATAGACAAGTATCATATCATTTCACTCACATGTAGAATTTAATAGAACAAAACAAATGAACAAAGAAAAAAAGAGACAAATCAAAAAACAGACTCTTCACACAGAACAAACTGATGGCTACTAGAGAGGAGGTAGGCGGGGAGATGTGTGAAATAGGTGAAGGGGATTAAGATTATACTTATCACAATGGGCACTGAGTAATATATAAAACTTGTATCGTTATATTGCATATCTAAATCTAATACAGCATTGTATATCAACTAAAAAATTAAATTTCTTTAAAAGATGATAATAAGTTTAGATTGTTTAGGTGTTAAGTTTGGATCAATTTCAAAGATAACTACTGAAAACATAGTAACAGAAAACAGTAAAATGGTGGGAGAAGGGGGTAAAAAATGTAAGAGAAAAACACAAAAAGTGAGACAAACAGCAAGCATTAAAGAGTAATAAATATAAATACTAATTAAATTAGTGATGGGAATTTTAAAACACAACTGTATGCTATCTGCCAACAGTGAAAATATAAAGACACTAAAAATCTGGAAGTAATAACATGAAAAATAATATACTAGGCAAATTTAATCAAATGAGAAAAAAAAAAGAAGAAAAGCATTAATGGAAATGGAAATAGCTCCCGAAAATGCAAAACTTGCAACTTAATCATTGTATACCCATTACACACATAACAGCACAGGATCAAAAATATATAAAGTAAAAATTCCTAAAGAAATTGACCAACCCAACAACATAGCAGATTAACCTCATCAACTCAACTAAGAAAATGGTATGACCTAATTTAAAAGCTTAATTTAATGAATACATACAAAACACTTTATCCAATTAGAAACATATATTCCTCCTAAGCATACATAGAACATTTCCAAATTGGCCATGTGTTATATCATGGAATATGTTTATAATCTCAAAAGGGCAGAATTTCTTAAATGAAACCCAAAGGGCACTAATTATAAAAGTTACAAATTCAGTAACTCAAATTTAGAACTTCTGTTCATCAAAATCTGTCATTAGAGACAAGAAGATACAAACTCTAAGAAGATATTCACCATATGCACGACACCTAAGAAACAAGTTATTACTACCTTGAACATATATTAAAGCTTTTATAAGTAAATCCAATATTTAAAAAATGGAAAAAGATATGAAATGCTGTTTCACGAAAAATAAAGACCAGTAAATATAACATGTTGACTTTAGAGTGTCAGAAAAATAAGAATTAAAACCAACAACTAATTTCTTTTCTTATCCACAAAAGTGGCAACCATTTACAGGTTCAATAGTACTAATTACTGACAAGGATATGGAGAAACGAACTCCTATACTTCTGTGGTAGGGGCTTTATATTAGTAAAAAGACTCTGAAAACAATTTGATATTATCGCAAAATATAGAAAATACTGATGTGTCTACCCTGTCACCCTCACTTCCTTTCCTAGGTACAAAATCTAGGGAAATTCTTGTACCTATACATCAGGAGATATGAACAAAGATGCCCTTGACAGCAAAAACAAAAACTCTACAAAAGCATCAAATGTATACAGACTGGACAACTAATAAATTGTGGTACATTAACAAAATGGAAGATCAAGCAACTATACCCCTAGACATTAGGAACTAATCTTTGAAAAAGCAGATCTCAAAAAACTACATATTTAATCATTTTTACAAAGTCTACATATAGCCAAACCAAATAATGTAAGGATACATATATGTATAGTAAATCTATTTGAAAAATGTACGGTAAATCCATTTTAAAAAATCAACATACTACTTGGTGATTCACAGACCTGTACCCCTGGGGATAAAAATATATGTTTATAAAAAATAAAAAATTAAAAAAAATCAACATACTGAAAAACAGAAATGTCAGAAAAAGTAATTAGTACTGGACATGAAGCAAGGTGACATAATTTGCTGGAAGCACAGGGGTAATTTTAACAGTTCTAGTAATTAACATTAAGAGCTCAGTTCATAGATTTTCTTTTATTGTAACTGTGCTTCTATTTACATATTCATGAAATATATTCATTTTTTTATGTACCAATATAATTTTTATAAATTCTGAGAGGAAAAATCTGAATTTTTTTTTTAAGATTTTATTTTTGTCAGCCAGAGAGAGAGAGAGCACACAAGCCGGGGGAGCAGCAGGCAGAGGAAGAAGCAGGTTCCCTGCCAAGAAAGGAGCCCAATATGGGACTCTATCCCAGGACCCCAGGATCATGACCTGAGCCCAAAGCAGATGCTTAATAAACTAAGCCACCCAGGCATGCCCAAGAATATGGATTTTTTTAAAAAAAGTGATCTGCTCAATGGAAACACAGAAAAGATTTTAGTCTGAAACATGAGAATGATTACAAAAACAAAATCAAGAATATAATAAAGAAGCATTCAAAAACACTGTTGCCGGGGCACCTGGGTAGCTCAGTGGGTTAAAGCCTCTGCCTTTGGCTCGGGTCATGATCTCAGGGTCCTGGGATCGAGCCCCGCATTGGGCTCTCTGCTCAGCAAGGAGACTGCTTCCCCCGCCCCTCTGCCTGACTCTCTGCCTACTTGTGATCTCTCTCTCTCTCTCTCTCTCTCTGTCAAATAAATAAATAAAATCTTTTAAAAAAACAAAAACACGTTGCCTTCCAGGTTTTATAGCAAAACCAGGTTTTTTTCACAATTATTTTACTTTTTTTTTTTTCAAGATTTTCTTTATTTATTTGAGAGAGAGAACGAGAGAGAGCATGAGAGGGAAAAAGGTCAGAGGAAGCAGCTGCCTCCCCATGGAGCTGGGAGCCCGATGTGGGATTCAATCCCAGGACTCCAGGATCATGGCTTGAACTGAAGGCAGTCACTTAACCAACTAAGCCACCCAGGCACCCACAATTAATTTTGCTATTTACTGTTAGCTTTTCTTGAATTTATTTTTTTCATCCATGCAAAATTAGATTGTTTCACAATTCTTTGTAAAAATGCATTGCTTAGCTCATTGCCATAATAAGTAGAAATTTACAAATAACATTAATACAAATGAACACAAATACACTAATTACAAAGGGGAAGATGTCTGAGAATATGAACTGGTTACAGATAATCTACAAAGCCAATCATCAGAATGAACATATTCAGAATAAGGTCCAGATGAATAGGTAGGATATAAATATGACTAAAAATCAAAAGGAAATAGTTATCACTTGTGTTGATCTAGATTACTTCTAAATAAAAAATGGCCACATTTACCAAATGTCTGACTTATTTCACTTAACTTTTAAATCTATCCATGTTGTAGTAAATGCTAGGTTTTTGTTTTTGTTTTTGTTTTTGGGCTGAATAATGTACCACTGTATATATATACACATCTTCTCTGTCCATTCATCCATTAAAGGAGAGATACCAAAATATAGACTTTTTAATATATATGTATGTTTTACACATATATGAAATATATGATGGTATAAATATTATGTATTATATACTGAGCAGTATGGGTTCATCTCAGCTTGTCTGGATTGCCCACATGGTTATCTCTAGACTCTTGTCTATATTATGGAATGTATTCACTAAAGAAAGAAGAATTATATTCTATAACCAAAAGTGAGTTGCTTTGGAGCAAAACTGATTAGTCTGTTTAGTGATAATAAATGAATTTATGATATGTACATGGTTTCAGTGGAGCTCTACAGGCTGGTCGTGTAAGTAGAATGTACCGCCTATGTGATTAATTTAGGAGATCCCAACCACAAGCCAACTTTGGATTCTTATTACTGAGGTACTTGAAATACAAGTCAGTAGTAGCTCTAAACCTGGAGAGAAAGATGTTCCAATGTGACCCAGTGTAGAAGGACAAAGAAGCCTGGACCTGAAATCACAAGACCCCTTTCAATGAGTATCCTCTTCCTGCATGGTATCCACTGCCTTTAATCAAACTGTTCCAGAAGGATAAACTACTTGACTTCTGCGAATCCTTTCATTAATCAAACACTTGAGGTGATTAATATGTAATTAATGCATATATATCTGTAGAGATAACATATATTATATATACACATATATATGTCTCCTAGGCTCTCTGTCCACTGAGAAGGCCTATAAGCACTGACACTCGAGGACCAATGAGCACACTTAAAACCCAGATCTTGGTTTTTAAATAACATAGAAAAGAAAATGTTTTAAATAACATAGAAAAGAAAATGGGGTTTCATAGATCCATCGCTAATTACAGGACTAGGCAAGGTGATGCTGGAACATCTTATAGTCTAAGAATCCAAAAAGGTACTTAAAAAATGATAGGAACATGTCAAAATAATGTGGAAATCTACTTCAAAGAGTTACAACCAGCCAAATATGGGACAATTTAAGTTAAAAATAATTAACAGAATGAATCAGGAATCCATAAATCCATAAGGATATAAACAAAGAGGAGGGAAAGGTCTTTCTTACAGTAGAAATGCTAATTAATAAATGTGAAAAAAAGAATAAAAATTATCATAATTACCATTTGGGCAATAACCATATCAATAACTATTTCAAGTAAGATTTATTAATAGCACAGATGAGACAAAATGGTAATTTTACAGCAGAGAAATCTGACAGGTACCACCTTAATAAAGTGATCAGAGTTAACATCATCAATACTGAGCAAAGAGGTGTCTTATGCACCCAGATATGAGAAACTAACAAAGAGGGGTGCAACATCACCTCTGTAGTATTTCTGGTTAAAATGGATAATCTGAATCAAGTCCTAAGAGAACATCTGACAAACTCCAAGTGAAGGATATTCTACAAAATAAATAACTCACACTCTTCAAAAATATCAGTTTAATGTAAGACTAAGGAACAATAAGAGATTTAACATTAGAGAAGCATGACAATTAAGTGCAACAAGTGACTGTGGATTAATACTGAAAAAAGAAAGTTTTTCTTTTTTGCTAAAAAGGAGTATTTATTAATGGTATTAATGTCAAAACTGTTGAAATTTAAATGTTATCTCAGGTAATTTTAATGTTATTTTCCTGATTTTGCTAATTATACTAAGGATATATAATAATTCCAAAGCAAAATCAAGAGGTACTTATAGGGCGCCTGGGTGGCTCAGTGGGTTAAGCCGCTGCCTTCGGCTCAGGTCATGATCTCAGGGTCCTGGGATCGAGTCCCACATCGGGGTCTCTGCTCAACAGGGAGCCTGCTTCCCTCTCTCTCTCTCTGCCTGCCTCTCTGACTACTTGGGATTTCTCTCTGTCAAATAAATAAATAAAATCTTAAAAAAAAAAAAAAAGAGGTACTTATAAAAATCCAGAAGTATAAAGTACTCATTTCTGGCTTCACTTACATTATATTATTAACATATTTTTTCCAATTCAACTATAAACATTTTATTTAAGAGGGGTGCCTGGGTGGCTAAGTTGGTTATGCATCTGACTTCAGCTCAGGTCATGACTCCAAGATCCTGGGATCAAGCCCCGAGTCAGGGTCCTTGGTCAGCGGGCCTGCTTCTCTCTTTCGCCCTCTGCCTGCCATTCCCCCTGTTTGTGCACTCCCTCCCTATCAAATAAATAAATAAATAAAAATTTTTAAAAACATTTCTTTAAGAGTAATAAAATCCTATAGCTGTGCCATAGTTTCTCTACATATTCTATCATGATTAGGAGTATTTTCCCAGAATTTTTACCTGCATAAATAATACTGGAATATATTCTTTATTTCTTTTTATTAACATACAATGTATTATTTGTTTCAGGGCTTCAGTTATGTGATTCATCAGTGTTACACAATTCACAGCACTCACCATAGCACATACCCTCCCCCACATTCATCACCCAGCCAACCTATTCCTCCCACACCACTCCCCTCCAGCAACCCTCAGTTTGTTTCCTAAGATTAGGAGTCTCTTATGGTTTGTCTCCCTCTCTGGTTTCTTCTTGTTTCATTTTTTCCCTCTCTTCCCCTATGATCCTCTGTCTTGCTTCTCAAATTCCTCATATCAGTGAGATCATACGATAATTGTCTTTCTTTGATTGACTTATTTCGCTTATCATAATACCCTCTAGTTCTATCCACGTCGTTGCAAATGGCAAGATTTCATGGGTTTGTTGATGGCTGCATAATATTCCATTGTATATATATATACAACTTCTTTATTCATTCATCTGTTGACGAACATCTAGGCTCTTTCCTTAGTTTGGCTATTGTGGACACTGCTGCTATAAACACTGGGGTGCATGTGGCATATAATCTTTAAACAATACCTTGAATCATTTCTTATAATAAATTTCTGTCCATATAATGATCACCTCACATTTTTAGCTTTTCTCTTATGCATACACTGCCCACTGCCAAATGCTCTTCCTGGAAGACTACCAACTCTCTTCCTTTCCCTTTCCCTCTCCCAGACTCATCATGCACAACCACACACAGCAAAGGGTATTTCCAATTTTGAAAATTCCTGAGCCATATCTATTAAGTGACTCCTTTGGAACCTTATTACTACTTCATACCTTGCTTTTTATTATTTGGGAAGGTATTATTTTATATGTGACCTGGCCACTTGAATTTTCTTTCTTTCTTTTTTTTTTTTTAAACAATTTTCTTTTCTTTTCATTTTTTTATCCTTGGATCTTTCATCAAAAGGACTACATGAGGGGTGCCTGGGTGGCTCAGTCGTTAAGTGTCTGCCTTCGGCTCAGGTCATGATCCCTGAGTCCTGGCATCAAGGCCCAAACTGGGCTCCCTGTTCAGCGGGAAGCCTGCTTCCCATAACCCCTGCTTATATCCCCTCTCTAGCTGTCTCTTTCTCTCTGTCAAATAAATAAATAAAACCTTAAAAAAAAAAAAGATGAAATGGATATAAAAAGTTTTCATTATTTTGAAGCAATGAAATCAATTATCTGTCGTACTTAAAATACCTTTCCTAGTCTTTTGAAATGTTGTTCATTGTTAAAATTCTGTTTATGTAAGATACAAGCTTCTTTCTTAATTTTACAGGCCTATCATTATTTATATGATTATTTAGCTGATTTAGACTCTCACAGTAAGTGGTTTTTCCACAAATGGTTTCCTGGCTATCACAATACCATTTACTTAATCCCCACTTTCCCTACTGATCTGCATAACCACCTTTACCACAGGCTAATACATTCTTCAATAACTTTCAGTTCAATTTTAAATTTTATAGTGCTCCTTTTGTTATAGCAGTCTTAGAATACATTTTAATAATTTATTGGGTAAATGCCCTTGTGATTACTACACCTCTGAATCATTCATCCTACTAATAAACTTTAAAGCCAGTTGGTCACACTCCCTGCACTCTTAAAACATACTGAGTTTTTTTATGGAATCACATTAAATTAATAGTTATGGCAACTGATATATCCAAATTGTTCTATAATTGCTTTAATCTAAACATTTTTAATTTTCCTTGAAAATTATATATTTCATCAAGACTTTCTAATAGTATGCATAAGAATTGTCTAAATTATTTTAATCTACTACATAAGTCAATTTCAATTAAATATTGAAATATTTTATATGAGCTCCTTGTTTATTTGTCCCCCTAAACGTACTATCTTAGTATTTTCCCAGCTTAAGGGTACCTATGTGGCTCAGTCAGGTAAGTGTCCATTCTTGGTTTTGGTTGGGGTTATGATCTCAAGATTGCGTGACTGAGCCCCACATCAGCTCCACACTCAGTGTGGATCTGCCTGAGATTCTCTCCCTTTCCCTCTGCCCCTTCTGCTTGTGCATTCTCTCCTCCCCACCCCTGCTTTCTATAATAAATGGATAAATCTTGGGATGCCTGGGTGGCTCAGTTGGTTAAGCAGTTGCCTTCGGCTCAGGTCATGATCCCAGGGTCCTGGGATCGAGTCCTGCATCGGGCTCCTTGCTCGGCAGGGAGCCTGCTTCTCCCTCTGCCTCTGCCTGCCTCTTTGTCTGCCTGTGCCCGCTTGCTCTCTCTCCCTCTGTCTCTTACAAATAAATAAATAAAATCTTTAAAAAAAAATAAATGGATAAATCTTTTAAATAAATATATATGTATATATATATTAAGTGAGACAAGTACTGATTCAACCAAGTTTAACTGACTTCACTCAAAAAAACACACAACACCATCTTCATAATGGCCTAAGAAAATCACGCACCAAGTGGCCTCTGTTAAGTTTTACCTCGTTTCTACTTTTCTCCACCTTGATTACTTAACCCCAGCCACTATAAGCTTCTAAACTATGTTAGGCATGCTCCTACCTTGTCTTGTTTTAAAGAAAACACACATTAAAATATTTAGAGGTAAAGAACCATTATGTCTGTACCTAATTCAAACAATCCAAAGAAGAAAATTTGTATGTACATAAGCAAAAGAAAGAGAATGAACAAGCAAATGTGATCAAATGTTAACTTCTGGACAATCTAGATAAAGGATATAAAGAAATTCCTTTTACCATTTTGGTTACTTTTCTCTAAGTCTGAAATTATTTCAACGTAAAAAGCAAAACAAACAAACAAAAAAGTCCAGTCTCAAAATTAAATTTGACAAATATCAGCATCCCCAAGTTAAAGACGGAGAAAGTGTCAATACAATCAATTAATTAGAAACAGGTGAAGCTGAAGTCTATTTTCTCAAATCTGTAGTTAACTTCCCACAGAAAAGCTTAACATTTCAACATAATGAGTATTTCATCAATACACTATAAAGATCCCTGAGAAAAACAATGTATGGTTATATATAATCTGATCTTACTGTATTTCCTTCCTCATAAGGTCTGATGTTTATTTTTTTAAAATAAAATTTTTTTGATTCATTATTGATGAGCACATAAAGAGTTGTTTATGCATCAGAAAAATCTAAGTCTAATCAATGCCACAGCACTCAAATCAGTTATGTTTGTCACATTCCAGTAAACTAACCTACAATGTTTAAACTCAAGTGATTATATTCATTGTACCATGAAAATACACTGCTAAATATATCATTTACCTGAGAACTGCCACTGAAACCAGGAGGCTGGCTGTATTCTGTGGAATCAATAATACTACTGCAAAATGAAGAGAGAAAAATATGACATCAGTGTTTACATTACTCCAGCAACAGAAAAGGTAAACCTAAAAAATATACTATATCTAAGTCCAGTATTTCTAATTTCTAAGCAAAAAGAATATTTATTGCCAATAATTAGATATCAAATAAATGTATAACCCATAAACAAAAAAATCAGCCAATATTTAAGCAATTTACAAACCCTTTACCCCACCACCTTAAACAAACATACCATGAAAGAGTATCAATAGGGAATAATCACAAAACAAGTGTTACAGAAATGTATCTGCTCTAATTTCATTTTCAGATATGAACACTATTTAAGGAAAGGACTTAAGAGTTATTAGGAAAAGAGCACAAGCAAGCAATCAAAGTTCAGTTAAGAAGAGATCCTGCTACACCACTTAAGGGCTGTATGTCCTCAGACACTTACTTTCTAAGCACTCCATTTCCTCATCTTCAAAGTGAGATGAGTGGGGACTATCTCTACTGTATCTCTAGATTATCTCCAGGTCCAAAATGTTATGATAATAATCTCACATGAAGGAAAATTATCAAAGGAATGGAATAAATGGTAAAATACCAATAATTTTTTTTTTCCTTCATGAACCAAAACCTATATACTAGTTTTCTCGCCCTGATCAAAAACATAATCTGCGGGGCACCTGGGTGGCTCAGTGGGTTAAAGCCTCTGCCTTCAACTCAGGTCATGATCCCAGGATGCTGGGATCGAGCCTCACATCGGGCTCTCTGCTCAGCATGGAGCCTGCTTCCTCCTCTCTTTGCCTGCCCCTCTGCCTACTTGTGATCTCTGTCAAATAAATAAATAAAATCTTAAAAAATAATAATAATAATCTGCTTTCTGCATTGCTTCTTTTTATTTGGTTGTAACTTCTGTGCATTTTTCTACCTAAGCCTAGAAAAATCTCTGAAACTATCTTTTTCTTCCTATTATTTCTATCTTCACCACTTCTATATTCTTCTCATCTTTAAATAAGTAAGCCTGTGAAGACCATTAACACCTGAAAACGGCAAAACAGGTATCAACCATGATTAACCATGTTATTTACTTTTTTTAATTCTCCTTTCATGCTACCACTATAAAAAACTATTTATATTGTCTACCCTAATGAAATTTAGACAAGTGAAGGTATTGATTAAGACAGTTGTCTATACACAAAATCATTCTTTACTTTAGTAATCAAATAACCTCAAAAGTTATAACATGAGAGGCTTTCTTAAGGGTACACAGAGTGGGTCTGAATTTTACCCCTGAGCAACTAAATGACTCTGGGCAAGTGATTAATCTTATTTGGCCTCAGTTTTTCCATCTATTAAATAAGGAAGAGACTTCAGAGAAGTGTAAAATTTAAATAAGTATGTTCCTAGTGGAACTCCAAAAAGGATGGTAAACATTCAATAAACTTTACATAATATAATATAAATTAATATCATTTATATTAATTAAATATTAATATATTAATATAAAATTAGTCAAAAACATACAACCTCACATTTTTAAAAGTACAATAAATCAGATGGAACTGTTCTCACAATAGTCTTAAAGAAAAATGCAACACTCTTTTGTTTTAAGATTTTATTTATTTGTTTGTTTATTTATTTATTTGACAGAGACACATAGTGAAAGAGGGAACACAAGCAGGGGGAGTGGGAGAGGGAGAAGCAGACTTTCCACAGAGCAAGGAGCCCAATGCAGGGCTCGATCCCAGGACCCTGGGATAATGACCTGAGCCAAAGGCAGATGCTCAACAACTGAGCCACCCAGGCACCCCAAAATGCAACAAATATTAAAAGATCCTAATTCTTTGTGTAACTGTTCCTACAGTAAGGCTCAATTATATTAGAAAGAAACTTCAAAGCACTTACACTACAAATTAAAGAATCTTATAACAGGCTGTTTTTGATGAAATATAACCAGTGATCACTGCCCTTGCAGAGTCATGCACTGGCAAGACTAGATTGTGTGCTACTTTTAGTGTACTTCATCTAGGGACTAACAGGGCTAAAAATGAAAAAACATGCATTCAACATCTCTGTTCAGGGTGCCTGTGTGGCTCAGTCAGGTGTCTGCCTTCAGCTCCGGTCATAAGCCCAGGGTCCTGCAATCAAGCCCCAGATCAAGCAGGGGCTCAGGCATCAGGCTCCTTGCTGGGAAGGAAGTCTGCTTCTCCCTCTCCCACTCCCTCCGCCCCTTTCTCTCAAATACATAAACACATAATCGTTTAAAAAACCAAAATCTCTCTGTTCTTTTTACTAATGAAATGTAATCCCCTAGCATTTTTATAAACATTAATAAAATTGTGTAGCTGTGTATTTAGAGGTCAGGAGAACAGAGCATTTCTAGATATTATTTTTTATGGCATTACTATTCAGATTTGACTGCAAACCTGAATAATGATATTGATACATCAGTGTCTATAGTGAGATTATACTACATGTCAAATACATATTTTTTTAAACACCCATCAATTTATAAAAGATGTTGAAATTACAGGTTTTAAATAGTATTTTGTTAATAGTGACTACAGAGTTTGAAATTTATGTTCTATCAGAATCTTACTCACTAAGAAAAATTTATTGATGCATACAAGGACTACAACAAAAGAAATCTAGGGGCGCCTGGGTGGCTCAGTGGGTTAAAGCCTCTGCCTTCCGCTCAGGTCATGATCCCAGGGTCCTGGGATGGAGACCAGCATCGGGCTCTCTGCTCAGCTTCGAGCCTTCTTCCCCCCTCTCTCTGCCTGCCTCTCTGCCTACTTGTGATCTCTCTCTCTCTGTCAAATAAATAAAATCTTTAAAAAAAAAAAAAAAAGAAGAAGAAGAAGAAATCTGAAAAAACTTCTTTAATTCTTCTCTATAAAATGTGTGGGTGTGTGTGTGTGTGTGTGTGTACAAAATAATGTAAGTAGAAGAAAATATAAAAAGCGCTGACAATCTAGGTCCTCTTGATTATGGTATTATACCACTTCTTAACTCTTAAGTCAGCCACAGTCATCAGATGGTAATGGCGACAATGGCAGAAGCTCTATTATGTACTAGGCACTGCCCTCTTAACTCTAAGGTAGATACTATTATCATTCCCATTTCTCAAATCAGGCATAAAGAGATTATGTATTTAGCCCAAGGCAACAAAGTTAGCAAAGAGCTGAGTTAGGATTCAAACCCATGCAGTTAGGCTCCAGAACCACCATACTCTATCTGTATTCCTTGGGCACATGATGTTCTCTAACTGAAGAGGGGGAAACCCTGGATTTATTCACCCCAACTCACAGACATAATGTTAGGAGAAAAGTGAAAGAATAGCAACCTATGAATATGAAAGAAATTATTTAAAATAAATATCATCAAAGAGAAACAGTTATTTAAAAAAATGTCATTACAAAATTTTAATGAAAACAAAAAATGGCAAGGTCAAGAAAAAAATTTCAGGGTAGTGACTAAAGCTGATTTAGGAATGATACACTTAAATCAAGACAGGGAAAATGAGCTGACAAAAAAAAGAAATCCCAATGTTTTCACTGGGAAAATGAGAAGCTTAGCTAAAAACATAAATGAAAACTATGCAGCATTAACCCAAATCACAAGGGAAATTCACAGCTGTGCAAATAAATGTCACGCAACTACTCTCACTCAAACATTTGCTTCCAAAAGCAAAGTCTATCATAATTAAAGGGCAGACTAGTAAGTCAATTTCACATATAAGCTATATCCATAATGAACAGGTAGTCTAGAGAAAACAGTGGTTCATTCTTGGTAAAAAATAGTAGATGACTACCTTTTGATTGGGCTTTTATTTGAAAAAGATGGTTCACATTTAAATTACCGACAGATACATTAGCTAATTAAATTATAGAGAATTTTTTATTCTGTGAGCAAACTATAGTATATTAAGATTGTTTAAGGCTGAACATTAGGGGCACCTGGTTGGCTCAGTCGGTTAACCCTGAGCTTAATGCGAAACTTTGGCTCAGGTCCTGATCCCATGGAGCCCAGCATCAGGCTCCGTGCTCAGCAGGGAGTCTGCTTTTCCCTCTCCCTTCACCTCCCTCCACCTTGTGCTTTCTCTCTCTCTTTTTCAAATAAATAAACAAAATCTTTTAAAAAACCATTTAAGGCTGAACATTAAAAAAATTAATGAGGGTTTAAAATAAATAAGGAAATTGAATGGACAAAAAAACGCTAGGCACACACATGAGATCAGACTAACCATTGTCATTCATTTGTTCTTTCATTATAAAACTTAGGATAGAGAAGAATAAGCCTCTACATTTAATAAACTATATGGAGCTAGAGCCAAAACCTGTTCCCTTACAGTATTATACATATAATTATTAAATCAGTTATGCAAAACAATGCATGCTAAGCAACATGTTAACCTGAAAATAATTTGATTATAAATTTTAATAATTAATTAAAATCAAATATGGTTTTAATTTCTTAAAACGATGTTACTATTTTATTTCCTTTCTACCACGGCAGTACTCCATAATATTATAAACATATAAGAACCAAATCACTTGTTCTTCTCATAATGTTTTCTGTTATTTAACAAAAGTTTTTCTCTGCTACAGCAGAGTGATCACATCATTTCTTTTATATAAGAACTGAAGTATCACACTCCAAATTAATGGTAAATTTCATTTACTGAACAGCCAAAATTCTTGTGGGCCCCACTTCCACAGACACCTCAAGAGACACTAGTAATCAGTCTTCTTGTTTGTTTTTCCTTTCTGACTTTACCAAACCCTTTAACATTTGATACAACTATTCAAACAAATTGTCCAGTATCAATGTGATTCATCTGTCTACTAACAGCAGCAGCAGCTAACATCTATGGAGTACTTACTATGTGCCAGGCATTATTCTCATTTCTTAAAAAAAATATGTATTATCATATTTAATCAGTGAAGACAAGTATTATCCTTATTTTTCAAATGAGAAAACGGAGGTATACAAAACTTAATAAACTTGCCTAAGATCAAAATGCTGATAAGTTGTAGAATTGAAATTTGAACCCAGGCCGTGTAATTCCAGAATTTTTAAGGAAGACTGCCAAAATGACATTCATTTTCTCTTCTCAAATATCACTGCCCTCCCATTTTTGAACCAAAAGTTTCTCTCTTCTTTTCAATGTTTCATTTTCAACTCTATGATGACTTCCAAAACTCTTTCACTTCCCAAGGCTTAATGAGTTCCAAAGTAAGGATGCCTCCATTATAATACTGTGTTATGCCACTAATTGTGTGATACTGGGCAAACTGCTTCATCTCTAGAATAAAAGTCCCTCATATGTACAATGAAGAGGATAAAAAAACCATACTGCACAGCATCTTTCTGAGGGTTATATGAGATAGCACATGTAAATTTCAAAACCATACCTCATACACAGATATCACTATGATAGTTACAACTTTTATAAATAAATACAGTTCTCTAAGACAGTAATAACTTCTTGATTTTGATGCAAAATCTAATTGAAAATTACCAGGAAATCTTTTCTTTTTTTTTTTTTTTAATTTATTTATCCGACAGAGAGAGGGATCACAAGTAGGCAGAGAGGCAGGCAGAGAGAGAGAGGAAGAAGCAGGCTCCCTGCTAAGCAGAGAGCCCGATGCAGGACTCGATCCCAGGACCCTGAGATCATGACCTGAGCTGAAGGCAGCGGCTTAACCCACTGAGCCACCCAGGCGCCCCCAGGAAATCTTTTCTAATACACTCTCAGACTCTTTACAAAGAGACAGTACTATTACTCATCTTCGTATTTGAAAGAACTTCATCATGATATTTTACAACAAACTTTGTGAAAATAAACACTGCTGACACCAAAGGCCTTTTTAGCAATACATAGTTCGGCTTTTAAAAATATTGGGCTCAAAAAGATTACATAAAACTTCAATTCCTAAAACCTAAAACTCTAAAAATCACATACTTTTGTGACTTATTTGAAAGTAAAACTTGCCCTGACAGATCTGTTATCATTTCACTATGAACATTCATGTTTCAATGCTAAATTTTTTTAAATTTTTTTTTAAGATTTATTTATTTATTTGACAGAGAGAGAGATCACAAGTAGACGGAGAGGCAGGCAGAGAGAGAGAGAGGGAAAGCAGGCTCCCTGCTGAGCAGAGAGCCTGATGCAGGACTCGATCCCGGGACCCTGAGATCATGACCTGAGCCGAAGGCAGCGGCCTAACCCACTGAGCCACCCAGGTGCCCCTCAATGCTAAAATATTAATGTGCCTGATTATGTGGAACGGTCTCTTATTCTTCCATCAGTAACATATAATAATTATGGAGCAGTGGGTGGGAGACAGAGAGAACACTAAATACTCAAACACTTCTGACTCCAAAGGTTTCAAAAAATGTGATAGGAACCTATGTATCTTACAGCTTGGATTTACGCGAGAAATGCAACTTCAGTAGTAAAATTACTGGGTTCCAGATTACATATCTATGGCCTCTAGGAAAAAGAAGAAATTCAGTTTGTTTTTAAAAAATCAGATGTTACTACAGTATTTCAGAACTCCAGAAAAATGCTCCCCAATACCCTTATTAATTGTCCTTTTTAAATTATACATGGCTAGGAAGGATTATAGTAACACAGTGCATATGGGTACTATATGAACCTAATATTTATACTGCCTTTTAAAATGTCCATAACTCCATAATTATTCCTAAAGTTGAAAAAGAAAAGCAAAAGGGCAACCTATTTTAAAGTTTTCTTTATAACAACAGTTTACTTACTGCTGGCAGATATAAAAAGCAAGTATGACGAAAAATGTCTGAAAAACAGAATAGGTCTAAATCTATTGCTTGCTGCCTCTGGAATTCTCCTTGGTAGAATTTAAAAAAAAAAAAAAAAAAAGATTAAGCTCTAAAGAATAAGACTGATGAGACTGATCCGCCTCCCAAACTAGTGAAAGTCGCAGTTTGTTAGGCTAAGTGCAATGTTTAACCACTTTATATTCTACTACCACTTACTAGTAAGGGGAAACAGTTCAAAATTTAGTTATAATTCACACAGGAGGGCGCCTGGGTGGCTCAGTGGGTTAAGCCGCTGCCTTCGGCTCAGGTCAAGTCCCGCATCGGGCTCTCTGCTCAGCGGAGAGCCTGCTTCCCTCTCTCTCTCTCTGCCTGCCTCTCCATCTACTTGTGATTTCTCTCTGTCAAATAAATAAATAAAAATCTTTAAAAAAAAATAATAATAATAATAATTCACACAGGAGATATTTTTAATTATCAAATGATACAGAAAACACAAATGTTAGTGTTACAAAAGCCCAGTTATCTGAAATAACCTTAGAAAAGGCTTTTAAGGCAAAGAAAGGAGGAAAAAGCATTCCAAAAACTTAAGATTCAAAGGTAGAGGGGCTGAAGAACAGGGAAAATATGCTAGAACTTGCATAGGTGAAAGACCATAAACAGCAGAAACAAAAAATGGTACCAGCACTTAAAATTTTATGCTTTATTCAGTTACCCTTATAACTAAAACAGGGTTACCAGGTATTCTGGTAACCTCCCCCATCCCAGACCTCCCCCATCCCAGACCTCCCACAATCAAGGTATACCTAAAATAATCAAAGAGGTGAAAAGTTTCCTATATGACTAATCTGACAAGACAAAAAGAGGATCTAATCACAGTCTATCAATAAAATCAACAAGAAATGGTTGGTATATATTAATCAATACTCAGCTTCCCATCCAAAGCTTTATTTTAACTTCCCTGACTCTCTCAAGTCCAGAAATTTGATTTCAGGTATTTTGTTTTGTTTTGTTTTCAGGTGTTTCTACGACATTAGAGAAAAATACATAACTTCACATAGTTGAGAGTAAACAGAAATCTTTATTTTATCCTCTCCAAAAGGTGAAATAAGCTAAAGATATAAAACATTAGTATTAAATATTGGAGCTTTCTTTAATGAAAAAACTTGTATCTGATTTAAAGGTTTACTTAGACACATCTCAGTAATACAGACATATTCACTACCTACTAAACCAATGTTTACATATTTTTAAAGTATGATTCCCCCAAACTTGCATTTAAATCTCTGGGATCCACCACACAAAACGAATGATGAAATTTGGAGTTAGGGTTCAAAAATCTTCATAACAAACAAGAGTCTTAGTTAAAACTTATACACACTGGAATTTGGCCTATTCACACCTTAGATTTCAGAACTGAAATACACTGTTATCACCATTAAGTGATGACAAATTATACTTTATAACAAGAACTCAAAAGTGCTTTTAAAAAAATCCTGAAATGCCTACAAATCAAATATAAATACCACAACTTCAGAGTTAAAAGCCTTTTGATTATTTTAATTTTGGGAATCAAAGTCTTATTCACATATTCTAAGCAGAAAAATTCATTTGCCAGCATAACATATTTTACATCCTAAAGCTATGTAATCATGAGAGTAGGATTCTAGGGGCTATCATATTCACAACTGTATATCCAGTCCCTATAAGAAGGGACTGTTAAACATGTCTTATATGCTCTCCAAAGCTGGCTGAGTGACTGAAGAATAAACTCTTCAGACATTGTTTTTTTTTTTTTCTAAGATTTTATTTATTTATTTGACAGACAAGAGATCAGAAGTAGGCAGAGAGGCAGCCAGAGAGAGAGGGTATAAACAGGCCCTCTGCTGACATCATGACCTGAGCAGAAGGCGGAGGCTTAACCTACTGTGCCACCCAGGCACCCACTCTTCAGACATTCTAAATAAAGAAACTGCAAAGTTTCAGAAAAGATTTTCATAACTTGCTAATTCTCTACTACCTATCAATTTAATGAGAAATTGCAGATGTGGGACACCTAGGTGGCTCAGTCTGTTAAGCACCTGCGTTTGGCTTGGGTCATGATCCCAGAGTCCTGGGATTGAGCCCCACATCAGGCTTCTTACTCAGTAGGGAGACTGCTTCTCCCTCTGCCACTCCCCTGCTTATGAGCTAGATGTCTCTCTCTCTCCCAGAAAAATAAATGAATAAAATCTTTAAAAAAAGAAAGAAAGAAAGAAAGAAAGAAAGAAAGAAAGAAAGAAACTGCAGGTGAATGAAGAGTACTGCTATATTAATTGACAAGGACGTTTTTCTGCATTTTGTTTCTTTTTGTTTTAGCTCAAGTTGAAAATTCTGTAAGATTTTCAATGTCCTCCATCTCCTATGACTTTAATTTCAACTCCTTTGCACAATACAGCACCTAGGTGAGGCAAGTAACTCCTCAGTACTCCCAACAATTAAACAATCAACTACTGGTTTTACTATGGCTCCCACACCATATATAAACATCACTAAAACACAGCAACACATCATTTATATTCAAAAGTCCTTGATGCAAGTATAGCAGAGATTTGTTAAGATTCACCTAGTCTGGGGCGCCTGGGTAGCTCAGGGCATGATATCCTGGGATCGAGCCCCGCATCTGGCTCTCTGCTCAGCAAGGAGTCTGCTTCCCCCACCCCTGCCTGCCTCTCTGCCTACTTGTGATGTCTCTCTCTCTTTCTCTCTGTCACATAAATAAATAAAATCTTTAAAAAAAGAAAAAAGATCCACCTAATTTTGGAGATACGAATAAAGTGTCAGCCTGTGTGTGGAGAATTTCCTGTATTGTTACAATTTCCCTCTTGAATAAAGGAAATATAGACTAAATAAAACCTCTTTAGGTTTATGTAGGAAGATTTGTTTAAAACAGATAACTACAGACATACCTGTAAGGATTAGAGTTAGACTTGACCACAAAAACATTTCAATTCCTGGGGTGCCTAGGTGGCTCAGTTGATTAAGGGTCTGGGTCATGGGACCAAGCCTTGTGTTGAGCTCTACGCTCAGAACAGAGTCTCCTTAAGATTCTCTCCCTCTACCTTTCCCTCTGCCCCTCCCCACACTGGTCAGCTTTCTAAATAAATAAATAAAATCTTTTAATTAAAATTTTTCAATTCCTGGGGCACCTGGGTGGCTCAGTCAAGCCTCTGCCTTCAGCTCAGGTCATGAGTCCAAGATTCTGGGATCAAGCCCTGCATCAGGCTCCCTGCTCTACCGGAAACCTGCTTCTCCTCTCCCACTCCCCCTGCTTGTGTTCCCTCTCTCGCTGTCTCTCTGTCAAATAAATAAATAAAATCTTTAAAAAAAAAGAAAGAAAGAAAGAAAATTTCGACTCCTGTATTTTTAAAAAAGTTTTCTCCCCAAGTAAAATAAAGCAACTGAACTAATAATAAATGCCAAAAGTACCAAGAACTTAAGCATTAATATCTGAAGAAAGATCCATTAACACCGGGTCATAATCCAGCCAAAGACATAATATACAAGAATTAAGAATGGGGCGGGGGGAGCACCTGAGTGGCACAGTCAGTTAAGCATTTGACTCTTGGTTTTGGTTGAGGTCCTGATTTCAGGGCCATCCAAAACCACCACCCACCACCACACAGTTTTTTTCTTTTTATGACTGTAGATAAATATAATTGCATAAGTAAACATAATCGTTCACTGACACAGTTGAGCTAAAGAAGAATTTCATAATCTAGTCCACACCCTTTATGAAATACCAAATTCCTTGAATTTCATTAGTTTACTCAAATTATAAAATACACAAATTCACAAAGTATTAACTCACAATGCTATGTATATATTCTTAATAATAGATAATTTTAACATTGATAAAATGACCCTTTGCTTTTCCTTCCTATTATGACTACATTTTGTTTTAAGTGTTTAATTCTATCGCCTCCTTTGTCAATAGAAACACAAATTAAAGGTAAGTCTCAAAAACATCTGTTAAAAGTAGTTAAATAAAAGCAAAAGTGTATTCCATAAAGTCTTACCTCCTTTTTATTTATAAACCTCCCTCTTCTACACGACAGACAACCTTAACAATTCAAATTTTAAACTTATTAAATATGTCTTTCAAAAAAATTAATTAAATTCATGATTAACATAAAGTTTCTTATGGGAAATGCCTGGGTGGCTCAGTCAGTTAAACATCTGCCTTCAGCTCAGGTCACGATCCCATGGTCCTGGGATCTAGTCCCACACCAGGCTCCGTGCTCAGTGGGGACCCTGCTTCGCTCTGCCTACTGCTCCTCCTGCTTGTGCGTGTGTGTGCTCTAACAAATAAATAAATAAAATCTTTAAAAAAAAAAAAAAAGAATTCTCTTATGGGTAAAAGGATTTTAAGGATTGGAGAGTCTAAGTCAGAAAATTTTATTTACTGTATTTCCACTGTATTTATTATTTTATCATAGGAAGACAAAAGTTATTCTGCAAATTTAATTCCAGTAACTATCTGGATCACATTAAAGCATATCTACCTTAAGAAGATAGAGAAGTTTAAACTAATACGTTATCTCCAAACTAAGTTATTTAAAGTTCTGAAAACACAAAAGCGAGAGACTAAAAATTGATGACTCTGAAATACTTGCTTAAAGACAAAGAATTTTAACACAATCATTTCTAAGACAGAAAACACATGAATGAGAAGCATTTAAAAATTTACAGGCATAATTACTGATCATGGCTTTAAGAAAGATTTAAAATCTAAATTTTAGATATTAGATTTTTTGGTCCAAGAATGTTTTAACCTAAAAATCATCTCTATCTTTATCAATAAGAAATCTGAACAAATGTTTCATTTTAATACTTTGAGTTAAAGTTAAAAATTAATATCCTCTGTGCATATTTTTTTTAAAAGATTTTATTTATTTATTTGATAGAAAGAGATCACAAGTAGGCAGAGAGGCAGGCAGAGAGAGAGAGAGGAGGAAGCAGGCTCCCCGCTGAGCAGAGAGCCTGATGCGAGACTCGATCCCAGGACCCTGAGATCATGACCCGAGCTGAAGGCAGCGGCTTAACCCACTGAGCCACCCAGGCAACCTCCTCTGTGCATATTAATAATATATTTATATCATATATTAATAATCCTCTGAAAGAGTATATTAAGATAGATATGCTGATACTACCAGATAAAAGGACCAATCCCATTTGGCAAAAAGTAAAAAAGACCTGCTTGCCTACTATTCTCTAACTCATAATTTGACACATATAGTTATGCAACACCAAAGTACAAACTGCAGCTCACTATGAATTGTGGAGACTTCCTCCCTCATAATCTAAAGCAGAATGAAAAAAGCCCTGAAAACAGCAATCTTAAATTAATTCTGATAAGAGAAATCTGTAATGGATGAAGGTTTCAAAGTGTTAAAAAAAAAAAAATTCAACTGATTTTATGAAGAAAAAAATCACACACCAACTCCCTCCCCCTCAACCACACTCTAATGAAGCCTGGCTAACAGCTTTTGTTCTGTTGTTTTTTAAAGATTGCATAAGTTTAATTATTAAGTATACTAAAGGTCACGCTTCAGTCAAAAGCTAACAAAATAATAAAAATTAAATAAAATTCAAGGTTATATATACTTCTAATCAAAAATATATTTTAGGGGTGCCTGAGTGGCTCAGTGATCCCGCGGGTCCTGGGATCGAGCTCCACCTCGGGTTCTCTACTCAGCGGGGAGCCTGCTTCCCCTTCTCTCTCCGACTGCCTCTTTGCCTACTTGTGATCTCTGTCAAATAAATAAATAAGATCTTTAAAAAAAAAAAGCAAATTTAAATCCTAATCTGTATAAATGCTCATATAAAAATTAAGGAGTTAAGAAAAACTAAAGTCACAGAATTACAGTGAACAAAATAAATACATTTTGTTTTAAGTGTTTAATTCTATCGCCTCCTTCGTTTCTCCCCTTCAGTCTTTAGGGAAATGGTCTATCAAAAAAGAACAGAGAAGAATTTACCCTTGGTTGGATTCTTGGGCAATGGGGGGAGGGGAGGGCCACTTTGGGAAGGGAGAACTATGTAAGAGATGAATCCAGAAATCTCCAGGCAAAAGGGACAAGGTATAAGTAAAGGTATTTTAACATCCTGTTTCAGGAGTTAAATTTAATTCCAAAGCACATAAAAAGATACGGAAGGCCATGCAAAAGAGCTGAATCTAAACCAACTTACATGCAGTGGAAAGCCACTGAAGGTTTTTAAGCAGGAAAGAAACATGATCAGATTTCTGGCAATACACTGCAAGAGGATAGTTAAAAAGCCATTGCTAGATTCCATGTGAGGGTCTAAACAGCAGGAAGAGAATACATACTATATGAAAATTAGAACTAATCATGGTATACAGAAGATAGAATCCTAGGGAGAGTAGAGTTAGAGAAAACAGTTACGTCTTTTGTTTTTCTTCTCATTTAAATACGTAATCTAATCATTAAATTAGAATGTACTTAAGGAATTCAATGACCAGACATATAAAGAGGTCCTCATTACAGAATAACTGCAATAACAAAAAGCAAAACTGTCTTACATTTAAATAATCAAGTTAATAATTATGGGGGAACAAAGTTACTATGACTGGAACTACATACTATTTATTAAAAATAAAGAAAAATAAAATATTGATAGTATAACATAACATGTTTAATTTCACATCTTAATCTTAAGGGTCATTTCCTAAGAGTCTTTTAGGGCTACATCGTTTTTCCCAAGTGTCTCTCTCAAACCTTGATATTCAAATTACTTGTTCCACGAAAATATCAAAATACTTTTTAAGTCCTATGTTTGCCTGTTTTCATTTCTTCAACTACCAAGTTAACTCAGCCAGAACCTTATCTGACAACAGCTTTGCGTAGGATTTTAGCAGTTCTCTGACAAAGTTTTCATAGACTTTATGAAATCCTGAATCTTTTGTAAGATCTGTTACTTAAAAAAAAAAAAAAAGAATTCATTTGACAGAGAGAGAAAGAGGGAGAGAGCAGGCAGAGCACCCACTGAGCAGAGAGCCCAATGACAGACTTGATCTCAGGACCCTGGGATTATGACCTGAGCCAAAGGCAGACCCTTAACCAATTGAGCCACTCAGATACCCCTGCTTATTTTATTTTATAATCAACCATTTCTCATCTCTTCCTTCAATAAAATCCTAATCTAAGACATGATCTCCTCTCTTCTAGACTCTACTTGCTTCCTAACTTTTACTACCTTCCAGCGGCAGAGGGTTGGGATACAGTCTCTTCTCTATCCCCCACATGGGTAGCCCAATAAACATTTTAAAATCTAAATCAGATCCTGCTCAAAACTCTCCCATGATTTTTCTTTTTTAAAGATTTATTTAGTTTTGGGGAAATGGGGCAGAAAGAGAGGGAGAAAGAGTCTTAAACCGACTCTGCCCTCAGGGCAGTCTGACTAGGGGCTCACTCTAATAATGACCCTGAGATTACAACCTGAGCAGAACCCAACAGTGGGACAATCAACTGACTATGGATCCTGGGGGCCCTGACTTTCTATAATATTTACACTTCATTCATCAGTCAGCTTAAATGTTAACTCCCAGAGAAGCCTGAGTATGCAAACTGACTAGAACTACATACTATTTCCAGTCCTAATATGCCCTGATCTTTTTAGCAAACCCCTAATATGTTTAATTTTTCTTCTTAATGTACTACTTACATACTTTATACTACTACTACTACATCATATATTTATCTCCCCAAGCCTCAGATAGACACCTCCTAAAAGGTAAGCTCCATTAAGGGCAGGGACTATGCCAGCTATATTCCAACAAATACAATAGTGCCTAGCCCATATCAGAGTCATTCAATAAATAGAGCCAGTTAAATTAATATAATACTGTATTGTCACATGTTACTAAAACCCACCAGTGAGAGACTGAATAACAAAAACCTGGACAAACAGAATGAAATGCTACCATTAAACAAGGGAGAGGACAATGGGAACTGTCAGTGAATATTTTGTGAGATGACAATTTTTGCTTACCTGCATACACTCACATAGGATTCCACTGACAAAGATTCCATGTATTTCAGAAAGTGAGCATTAACTTAAAGGTAACAATATCCCACAGACTGAGTCATTCCCAAGTGTTTTAAAGAAAACAAAATATAAAAGAAAAAAGTTGAATTACACGGCTAATATGACTCTAGAATCCACTAGAACTCACAAAGATTCTCCGTAAATGGTTAATGAGGAAAATATCAAATACCCAGGAATCTTCATTAACTAGAAGGTCCCCTGTGCCCCTCTCTCCACAGATCATACCAAGCTAGATCCACCACAGTCTTCCTAAACTGACACAGGTTTTGAAGGCTACTGTAATCACTTGTAGTGGCACTGAACTGCCTAAGAATTCACATCTTATTCTAAAACTAGTTGTTTGAAAAAAGTCCACTGAGCCATTATCCTAAATGGATTAACAAGATAAAAACATGTAAAACTGCTCTTACTTTGAACACTTCAAGCAGAAAGTTCAAATTCCAATTTTAGGTAGAATATATTTCATGAACTAGAACTTCAGAGCTAAAAGAACCATGGACATTTACTGTACTTCACAAATACTTAATGAACAAGGCCAGTCATGACTGCTACTCTAAAACCCAAGGAAACAATAACAGGCAAGACAAATACAATCCCTGTTCTAACAGAGCATATAGAAGAAAACACAAATTAAGAGCACAGAGTAATGAAGAAAATACCCAAGTTTTTAAGGGAAAAGCCCAAGGTTTTACTTTATCAAATTTCTCCCTAATATTACCTACCATTTTTCATCTTCTCAAATTATAGACTTTTAAGGTCATTTGCTTTTAACTCACAAGATATTTAAAGCTACTATTATTTCAAGAAATTCACCAAACTTTTAATCCAACAGTGAATTCACAGTATTACAATATTCTGCTGTAATGGCATGAAAATTCAAAGCATTAAGGAAACAGATGGGCCATCTGAATCTCATTTCTAGACCATGACCAAAAGCAATTTCTCAGGGGTTTTGTATATTACATGGAAAAATTCCCTAAGGACTAGTACCATATGTGCATTTTGCAACATAAATCCTAAGTAATTACAAGTTTGAAGCTTTGTACCTGTGTGATGGAGAAGGAGCTTCAAATTGAGGTACTGTGCTATCCTCACTGACAGGAGAGTACAAGCCGCTCATTTCCTGAAAACACAATTATTTGAGTTATAGTGGACACTCCAAACAGAAGATATGTAAAGTCAGATAAGTGAGATATATTACATTCCCTTCCAATTCTAGATTTTTATCAGTCACATTTTTCTCAACATCCCTATTTCTCAAGGCTTCCTCTCCTCAGAGCACAAAAGCAAGATATCTAAAAGTTTAAAGACAACTTTTTCTATGGTACACATTCTTAAAGAACTAGAAACTCTTTAATAAATATTGTTCATCACTAAGGAAGCCACCAAATGCAGAAAAAGACAAATGTAAATATTTCAAATGAGATGTACTATATTGTACAATAAGCTAATCATTAATCCAAGAGAGAACCCATTGATAAATATTAAGATAACTATGAGAGTATGGTACGTGAAGCATTAGGTTCAGCTCTCAGAAGTCCAGACAAACAGGGTATGTGTTTACTTTAAAAACATCCTCTGAGGGGCGCCTGGGTGGCTCGGTGGGTTGAGCCGCTGCCTTCAGCTCAGGTCATGATCTCAGGGTCCTGGGATGGAGTCCCGCATCAGGCTCTCTGTTCAGCGGCGAGCCTGCGTCTCTGTCTCTGTCTCTGTCTCTGTCTCTCTCTCTCTCTCTCTCTCTGCCAGCCTCTCTCCCTACCTGTGATCTCTGTCAAATAAATAAATAAAATCTTTAAAAAAAAAAAAATCCTCTGAAAGCATTAAGTAACAGTCATCCTGATTCATATATTATTACCATTTTAAAATAATGACTTAGGGCTCTCTGCTCAGCAGGGACCCTGCTTCCTCCTCTCTCTCTGCCTGCCTCTCAGCCTACCTGTGATCTCTGTCAAATAAATAAATAAAATCTTTAAATAAAATAAAATAATGACTTAAAGTCTAATGCACTACCTCAAAGGGAGAAGTCTCTTAATCAACTATTATTGCATAAATTATGCACCTCTGAATCAAACCAACAACCTGGCCTTTTTTATGTGCTTTTCTGATCAATGGGAAAGCAGAAATTTTAAAATGCCACTAAAGATACGTAATCAGGTAGAATTACGTCTGTTTAATCCAAGCTCAGTTCAGTAACACAGCCAACATGGGACATAAGCATAGTAGTAACAAGTTAAGAATGCCACATGGGATAATGAATTTCCACAAAATATTAAACTTAAGATCATTTTACATGTCTACATATCAGCAAAAGAACGTTACAACATGTGAACAGTTTAAAACACACACTAAATTTAAATGAAGCTCAGAATATCACAACATAATAGCCTATGAGCCTCCAAGAGATCTTCCTATTGATTTCCATAAGTAAATTATATTATACTATAAATGCCTGGATTATTCACGTGTTTTCATAACTCTTTTTGAATTAACCTTAGCACAGTAGATACATAAAAAATTAATTACTTAGTAAAAGAATTGTGACATTGTAATTTTAATGATAATCGAGGGTTTTGTGGGTGTTAGTTTTAAGTTACTATGATACCATACCAAGAAAATTAAATGATTTTTTTCAATCTACCCAAGAATAATTATGGCAATAAAGCAGTGAAAACAAATTTAGAATACATTTTATCATAAAGTGTTTAGAACGCTTTTTCTACAGAAATGCACTCTGAATTAAAATTTAAGTAACATCTGTTACATTTTATATAGTGGAAACAAATCCCATAAATTCAATGCAGTAATTCAAAGGGAAAGTGACAATTTCATGAAACTGAAAATTGCTAGAGATGTGAGAAATTCCTGATTTCTTACTTCCACTCTTTTAATATCCTCTTCCAAAACACTCAGCTCCTTCTGGATCTGTTCCAATTGCTGCAGACAAAATAGAGAGGCGGGGATAAAAAGCTTAAACCAAATCACACTGGCATCACCGTGATCATAAAATAACTTTACACCTGGAAAATAATTTCTAGAAAATTGGACAGTAACAACAGACTGCAGGGATGAAAAACTCTAGACAAAAAGAGCTGCAAGGTCTATGTTAAGAAATACAGAGAAACCAATGACTTTATTCATTATTCAGATAAAAATGATCAACAAAACTGACACTGTGACTTAATAAAAATAGGAAACATACAACGACTTTCCAATTACCTCATTTGGTAGCAATTAATGTCAGCATGTCAGCTATTAACTCCATTTTAAAATAGAAATTAGTTTCACAGAGGTTAAATCCCACTAGCCAAAAGCAATCACAAGTTAACATCTTAACATTTGTCTCTTGAGCATTTTTTAAGACATGTTTAAGATAATGCTTCATCTGGGGCACCTGGGTGCCTCAGTCAGTTAAGCATCTGCCTTCCACTCAGGTCATCATCCTAAGATCCCGGGATCAAGCCCATATCCCCCATATCAGGCTCCCTACACAGCGGGGAGTCTGCTTCTCACCCTCCCTTTAACCCTCTCCCTGCTTGTGCACACAATATCCTTCAAGCAAGCTTGCTCTCTCTGTCAAATAAATAAAATCTTAAAAAAATAAGATAATGCTTTGTCTTTGATATCTTATCTATGTGCATCATAACATTTTCCTACGACACTAAAATGCAAACATTTTAATTGCTGAATCATATTCAACAATCTATTTTAAACATGCTATTTATTTATTTATTTATTTATTTATTTATTTTTAGGTTTTATTTATTTATTTGACAGAGATCACAAATAGGCAGAGAGGCAGGCAGAGAGAGAGAGAGGAAAGCAGGCTCCCTACTGAGCAAAGATCCCGATGTGGGGTTCCATCCCAGGACCCTGAAATCATGACCCAAGCTGAAGGCAGAGACAACCCGCAAGCCACCCAGGTGCCCCTCAACAATGTATTTAACCATTATCATCTTATTAGAGATTTAAGTTGTTGCCTGAGTAATTCTGGAACATAGGCTGCATTTCAATTTTTATTAAAAGATTATTAAAAATGAAGTTATTCGGGACACCTGGGTGGCTCAGTGGGTTAAAGTCTCTGCCTTCGGCCCAGGTCATGATCCCAGGTTCCTGGAATCGAGCCCCAAATGGGGCTCTCTGCTTAGCAGGAAGCCTGCTTCCTCCTCTTTCTCTGCCTGCCTCTCTGCCTACTTGTGATCTCTCCGTCAAATAAATAAATAAAATCTTAAAAACAAATAATTTTTTTTTTTAATGGAGTTATTCAACCAAAAATAGAGTTAGGAAAGCTTCACTATATGAAATGGCTTCCCAGAAACACTACACAAATTTAAATTTCTATCACCAGTATCTATAAGTGGCTGTCTTAATCTAAACCAAATACATTGAACCAATTTTTAAAGTGTAATATAACAATTATGAATACTTGTGTAGTATTTATCATAAGATGTGACATAGGTACTATGACACATTAGGAAAATGAAAAGCACAGAAAGGTTAGGTGAATTGACCAAGATCATATAGCATCTAAGTGGCAGAAATGGTATTCAAATTATGGCAGTCCCTCTGCTCCAAAATTCCTGCTGTTACTCATTATGCTATAGTACTTCTTGAAAACAGTACCTCATTATTTAACTTTTCATTTCTTTCATAACCAGAATGGGTAAACAGACTTTTAAGGTTTATTAACATTAGCACCTTCTCTTCTATGACAATCCATACATAATTGGTAATACAATTGGTAACTTCTTAATGCATATTTACCAGTGCTAATAAGCATTTTACTAAGCAGTGAGAAGGACAGGATTTAGAAAACTATAGTCCTAGGGGCATGTGCACCCCAATGTTTATAGCAGCAATGTCCACTAGCCAATCTATGGAAAGAGCCCAGATGTCCAGATGAATGGATAAAGAAGACACACACACACACACACAAAATGAAATATTATGCAACCATTTAAAAAAAAATCTTGCGGGGCGCCTGGGTGGCTCAGTGGGTTAAGCCGCTGCCTTCGGCTCAGGTCATGATCTCAGAGTCCTGGGATCGAGTCCCGCATCGGGCTCTCTGCTCAGCGGAGAGCCTGCTTCCCTCTCTCTCTCTCTGCCTGCCTCTCCATCTACTTGTGATTTCTCTCTGTCAAATAAATAAATAAAATCTTTAAAAAAAAAATCTTGCCATTTGAAACAATGTGGATGGAACTAGAGGGTAGTATGTTAAGCTAAATAAGTCAATCAGGGAAAGACAATTATCATACGATCTCATTGATATGAGGTATTTCAGGAACAAGACAGAGGGTCACAGGGGAAGAGAGGGAAAAATGAAATAAGATGAAACCAGAGAGGAAGACAAACCATAAGAAACTCTTAATCTCAGGAAACTGAGGGTTGCTGGAGGGAAGGGGAGTGGGAGAGATAGGGTGGCTGGGTGATGGACATGGGGGAGGGTATGTGCTATATCCAGTGCTATGAATTGTGTAAGACTGATGAATCACGGACCTATACCTCTGAAACAAATAATACATTATATGTTAATTTAAAAAAAGAAAGAAAGAAAAGAAAACTATAGCCCTTGCCCTCATGGAACTCAGTCCAGGGAAGAGAACTAACAAGTAAGCCAACAACTGAAATATCATAGTAAATATTATGATGGTGGTATGCACACAGAATTTCAGGTAAGACTGCTTCTAACCTAGATGGAAAACGAGGGAAGAGGAGAGAGGCAACTGGGTAAGTGAAGTTAGATCTGAAAGTAAATGAAATGAAAGTAAATTAGCCTTGAAGGACTTACAGAATTTTGCTAGGGAAAACCATGAGGAAAGAGAATAAACAGGATAAAAAATAATACACTAAAGATTATAAGCTATGAGAAAGAAGAATAATAAATCTAAAGCTATGATAATTAAATCATCCAATGTCACCAGTACAGTCGGCAGAAATGAGAAATAAATAAACAAATAAATAAAAAGCAAGATGGTAGGGAGAACACCAATGTTTTAAGAGATGGGCAAAGAAAGAAAGAGCAGTTCTCCATTAACTATCAAGAAGTACAAAATGGTAGCCACAAAACCAAAAGACAACACAGCATACTATTATAGAAACCGTGGACAAATTGGGGGAGAGTGTAAAAAAAGTAATTAGCATTGTCAAATGCTTTCAACTCTTACATCCATCCAGCTTAATAAACTATTCTGCACCCTAAAATTTTTCACACCATATTCCCACTTTAACCAAAACCTTGCTCTCCCTCAAACACACAGTCTGTCTCTGAACTCTTTCAAATAAAAACTGATCAACTGATAAATACTCTCACAGCCCATGTCGATTTCCAAAAATTAATCTTCCACTCCAAACCACTCTGATCTGGCTCAATCCAAAAAGTGAAATCACTCTCCTGATCTTAGCCATCTACAAAACATCCCAGTCATTTCCTACCATCACTGACACCCCTTGTCTTTTGCCTTTCGGTTCATGCATATTTTCAACACCAGCGATCCTAATCTCTAACTCAGAAAAGCATCCCATGATCACCAATTAACCTTTTTCATCAATTACCTTGAAATGCTCCATTCTTCAAATCCTTATTTAAACAAATGCTTAGAGTATTTTAAAAATACATTTAAAGGAAAGATAAAATCAACATTTATAATATCAACATCCAGAGATAGCCAATATCACTGGTGTGATACATAATACATAATTAAGATCATATTAATAATTTCATTCCAGTTTTGAGCTTGAAACACCAGAGAAAAATTTCCAATATCACCTGAAATCCCAAAATAGTAAACTCTAATGCCCTATTCTCTGAGGATAATGCCCCACCCTCTCAGTAACCCCAAAGCTTATGCTGGACAACACATCTACTATTATATATGGATGTTGCTTTACATGAGGTAAACTTATTTTTTTGAAAATAATTTTATTGATGATCAAAAATCCAGGGAATATAAAAATAAAAATACTATAAGATCTAAAAAATAAAGGATAAAACTAGTAAGATATAAAAGATGCCCTAAGATAGAGAACATAAGATGACGCAATGTACCTATGTAAAAAAGTCTGGAAAAGTATCAAGACAAAAAAAACATTTGTTAAAATTTAGAGAAATGGAAATCACTTAGCACATATTAAATCTGAGGTATTTGTATTTAATGAGATTCTAAGGGTGCTTAGCTAAGTATTAGGGCACTGTGATAACTGTGATTTATAATAAAAAATATATAATTGGTTTTCATTCAGCTCCTGTCCACAGCTCCTAAAACCCTTGATGTTAAGTTTCCGTCCACTTAATGACATGCCTGGTGGCTAAGGGCTCCTGCAGAACCCCAAATGAGGGCTGGTTACCAAGGGAACCAACCATACAGGTTGGTGAACACATGGAGGTGCTGAGAGGGTAGCACACCTTGACAGTGCATGGAAGTTCTACATCCCTTCTCATATACCTTGCTCTGTGCATCTCTTCCATCTAGCTGTTCCTGAGCTGTATATTCTTTTATAATGAAGTGGAATCCCAGCAAGTAAGTGTTTTCCTGAGTTTGGTAAGCCATTCTAGCAAATTATCAAACCCAAAGAGGAGGTCATAGGAACCTCCAATTTATAGTCAGTCCAAAGCACAGGTGACAAGGTGGACTTGCACTTAGGATCTGAAGTGGCATCAGCCTTGTAAGACTGAGCCATTAAACTGTGGACTCTGAGGCAAACACCAGGTAGAAAAGTATCAGAATTGAACTGAACTGGGGGACACTCACTTGGTGTCCACACAGAACTAAAGAATGGCTTAGTGCAAAAATCACTCACACAGGGGCGCCTGGGTGGTTCAGAGGGTTGGGCCTCTGCCTTTGGCTCAGGTCATGGTCTCAGGATCCTGGGATCGAGCCCCGCATCGGGCTCTCTGCTCAGCAGGGAGCCTGCTTCCCCCCTCTCTCTGCCTGCCTCTCTGCCTACTTGTGATCTCTATCCATCAAATAAATAAATTGAATAAATACATTTTTTAAAAATCACTCACACATCTGGTGGCCAGAAGTGTAAGAGCAGAGTGATGAATATAAGGGAAGCAAGTCATTTCAGGCACCAATGCAAGACATGATAGTACTATAAAAGAGAAGAAAGACAAAGGCGAACAATTTAAAGGAAGTGGAAAGAAGAATTAATCTAAATTCACCCTTCAAACATGTTTCATAACTGCGAGCAGCAGCATCTAGAATAAAAGCATGAATCGGAGTCCAAAAATGTTTTGGATATACGAAGAAAGTCTACAAAGATGAACTATCTGTATCTGAATGAATACTGATCATTACTTGGGAATAATAACCAAAACCACCCTAGACCATATCCTCAGGAGTTTGGGGGTTACTAAAAATAATAATAAACACATATGATGGAGAAATGCTTGAAGCTCAACCCTTAGCCTATATTAATAGCAAGGCCATTCTCAACACAGCATGATGTGCCAAAACCCAAGAGAAAATTTTAAAAACATTCAAATTTAAAAGGTAAAGTTTCAGCGGCGCCTGAATGGCTCTGCCAATTGAGCATCCGACTCTTGATTTTGGCTCAGGTCATGATCTCACGATCAGAGACTGAGCCCGGCATCATGCTGTATACTCAGCATGGAGCCTGCTTAAGATTCTCTCTCCCTCACCCTTTGCCCCTTTCCCTGCTTGCATACACACTCAATCTCTCTCTAAATTTAAAAAAAAAAGAAAAGAAAAGAAAAAAAAGTGAAGTTTCAGAATTCCAGAAAACTAAAATGTAAAAGAATTTGAAAATAAGAAGCCCCCTTTTATTGACATTTACTTTGCTGCACACAGGTATCACTGATACGTATTTATCTGACCTGTGCTCATGATTTGAGAAAAATATGCTAAAGTATTAAACTTAGTGTGTGAATTTTGTTTTTTAAAAGCTAATACAATTAGGGATGCCTGAGTGGCTCAGTCAGTTAAGCGTCTGCCTTCAGTTCAAGTCGTAACCCCAGGGTCCTGGGATTGGGCTTATGTTAGGGCTCCCTGTTCGGTGGGCAATCAGCTTCTTCCTCTCCCTCTGCCTCTCCCCCCACTCTGCTCTCTCTCAAATGCATGCACTCTTTCAAATAAATAAATAAAATATTTAAAAAAAATTTTTAAATATAATCCTATATAATTAGGATAAATTGTAGCCACCAAGACTATTTCAATCATCTGACATATTCAAATCTGAACAAAAGAATACTGGTATACTTTCAGAAAAATGAGTTAAAAAAAGAGAGTAGCAAAATTTAACATATATATGAAAACAATAATGAGATACCCCTGTATATCTATTAAAGAATCCAAAATCCAGAACAATGACAACACCCAATTTGACAAGAATGTGCAGCCACAGGAACTCTCACTTATTCCTGGCAGGAAAGAAAAACAGAACAACCACTTTGGAAGACAACTTTGCAATTTCTTTTAAAAGTAAACATAATTTTAGCATATGACTCAGTAATTATACTCCTCGGTATATACCTAAAGGAGCTGAAAACGTGTGTCTATACTAAACCATATGTATAGGAGCTTTATTCATAATTACTAACTTGGAAGCAACCCAGGTGCCCTTCAGTAGGAAAAGGGTAAACAGTATTACATCCAGACAATGGAATATTATTTAGTGCTAAAAAGAAATGGGCTCTAAAAACTTAAGAAGACATGGATGAAACTTAAATGCATATTATTAAGTGAAAAAAGCCAATGTGAAAGGTTACATACTGTATAATTCCCAATCCTACGATATTCTGGAAAAGGCAAAACCAAAGAAACAGTAAGAATCAGTGACTGCCAGGGCTTGGAGATAGGGAACAGAATGAAAAGGTGGAGCACAGAAGAATTTAAGGGCATTGAGAATACTCTATATGACACTATAATGATGAATACATGTCATTAAACAGTTCTCCAAACCCACAGAATGTACAAAAGTGTACGTGTACAAGAGTGAATCCCAAAGTAAACTACAGACTTTGGGTGATTATTATCATGTGGGTTCATGAGTTATAACAGTGTAATCCTCTCATGAGGGATGCTGATAATGGTGGAGGTTTTGCACATGTGAGGGCAAGGAGTACATGGGAAATCTCTGTACCCTCTTCTCACTTTTGCTATGAACTGAAAACTTCTGTTAAAAAAAAAAAAGAAGTCTTTAAATATATATACACATACATACATATACAGATACATTCATTCTACAAGTTACTACCAAAAGCCAAGCTCATTTAGCCATATGAAGTACAAACTAAAAAGTCTTACCATACCACTACCTCATAAACATAGACATATTTAGAACACCTAAATTCTGTAATGTCAGGCAGCCTTAATTATAAGCTTTATTCAGTCCTCCAAGCATAACTTTTTTTTAAGTTGAAAAGAAAGCACAAAAAAAGCAAGACCAAAAGAAAGGAAGGAAGAAAGGAAAAAACCGGACTACAGGTGACACAATGAGATGGCTTATTTAAAAGCAAATGTAAGTAGAAGTCAACAATACTGTGATAAGTTATAAATATAATGTAATATCTACAGTAACCCCCAAAAATCTATAAAGAAATGTACTCAAAACCACTATAAATAAGTAAAAATGAAATTCTAAAAAACATTCAAGTAACCCATAAAAAAACAAACAAACAAACAAACAAAAAATAGAAAATAAACATGAAACAAATAATAAAATGGTAGGCTCAAGCCATAATATTTATATTAAATGTAATAATTATCACATTAAATTATTACATTAAATGTAAAATATTAGGGCTGAATCTGGCAGAGTGAATAAAAAAATTTTCTGCTATCTAGAAGAAACTCACCTCAAATATAATTATTCAGTAATTCACCTAACAAGGAAACAAAACCCAGTAAAAATGCAGACAATTTTCATGATACATTTAAAAATTTTATATGGCAGCACACAACTGTAGAAAACACATTCTTTTTCAACACAAATATTTCAAAATTTAACTAACCACCAAGTTACAGTGCAAATATATTCAAAGGAAAAAAGCAGAGTATTTTCTGACAACAAAATTAAAACAGAAATCAACAACAGAAAGACTACAAGAAAATCCCGATGTCCAAGTAGTAAGTTTACATCTAATTAACCTACAGGCCTAAGAAGGAACTATAATGAAAATTAGAAATTCTTTTAAACTAAGGAATAACAAACAGAATACCATACTAAAATCATTAGATGCAAAGGCCTTAAATCCTTGTATTAGGAAAAAAATGCGCATAATAATATGTATATCCAAATTAACAAATTAGGAAAGGAACAATAAAATAAAACCAAAGTAGAACATTAGAAACTGTAAGGAGCATAAATTAGTAAAATGGAAAAAAATTTAAAAACAGAGACGATAAACAATGACAATAGTTGGTTCTGATTGAAACTGATACATCCCTGGCAAGACCTGATCAAGAAAAAAAGAGGAAAAGACAAAGCAGTAGTAAGGAGAGTCAGGAATGAAAAATATCAGTAAAAACTTAATATTAAATAATTAATATTGGGGCACCTGGGTGGCTCAGTGGGATAAAGCCTCTGCCTTTGGCTCAAGTCATGGTCTCAGGGTCCTGGGATCGAGCCCCACATCGGGCTCTCTGCTCAGCGGGGAGCCTGCTTCCCTCTCTCTCTCTCTGCCTGCCTCTCTACTTGTGAGCTCTATCTGTCAAATAAATAAATAAAATCTTTAAAAAAATTAATATCAAAACCAATATGCCAATAAGATGAGGAAAATTTAGATGAAATAGACAACTCCTAGAAAAAGTATAACATGTCACAGGTGATATTTTTAACAAAAACTGAATAAGCACAACTGTTGTGTAACAGTTATTTTGTTCTAGAATAACTGAATAAGCACATAAGTGCTGCAGTAAGTGAATCAATAGTTTAAACCTTTCTGCAAGCAAACAAATCCAAAGAGATTCTTCAGTAAAATCTTTAAACATTCAGCAAAGATACCCTTCCTAGACTATATAAATCCTTCCAAAAAATAGAAAGAGGGTACAACCCCCCCAAATCATTTTAACAATCTTTATAGCAACGCTGGAAAAGATCAGTATAAGAAAAAACTTACAGCACGTCACTAATGAAAACAGATGCAAAATCCTAAGCCAAGTATTAGAAAACCAAACAATATAGAGGTAAACACCATGGCCAAGTTTGGTTTACACAAGAAATACAAGTAGTGCAAACAACCATCCTGGTGGGGTTTCCTAGAATGCAAAGTGTTCAGTGATAAAACTAGAATATGCCTGGGCAAATCAGGATGGTTGGTCACCCTAGGTGTAATGCTGATTTACCTTTTAATATTAAATCAATGTAATTACTCACATTAACAGAATTTTTTAAAAAGTATCACCTCAGATGCACAAAAATTTTGAAAAATACGCAATCCCCACTCATGATTAAAAGGAAAAATGTCCTCTTAGGAAACTGGGAATAGAAACTTACTTCCTTGAAAGATAAAAAGTACCTACAAAAAAACCTCCAGAAAACATCATACCTAATGGTGACACGTCGAAAGCTTTCACTTTGAGATCAGCACCAAGACTAGGATGCCCCGCTATCACCACTTCTATTCATCATTGTACCGGAAGTCCTAGCCAGCAGAGTAAGACAAGAAAAATAAATAAAAGATATAAGGATCATAAAGAAAGAAACTAAACTGTTATTATTTGCAGATGACGGTGTGTATACAGAAGACATAAAAGAATCTACAAATAACCAGAATTAATGAGAATTTAACAAGGGTGCTGGATACAAAATAATTATCTTATAAAAATCAACGGTATTTCTGTATACCAGCAACAAACAGTAAGAAACTGAAATCGAAGACACACTGTTTATAATAGTATTAAAAAAATGATGAAGACCTAAGAACAAATCTAAAACAAAGATATGTAAGAATAATACCCTGAAAAATATCAAAATTTTGAAAGACATTCTTAGGACCTATTTATAAACAGAGAAATACCACATTCATGGGTCAGAATACTCAATATTATATACAGATATGCTCTCCCAAATTGATTTATGGAATCAATAAAAATCACAGCAGGTTTACCATGAAAATGTACTAGGTGGTTCTAAAATTTATACAGGAACAAGAACCATACATAGCAAGAATTTGCTAAAGAAGAACAGTAACTTCAAGTTCTAATATTTAATACAATGTAGTTTTGCCAAAAAGATAGACAAATACACCAGTGAAGCAGAAAAAAGAGCCTAGAAATGGACCCTCACATATACGGACACATTATGCATGATAAAGATGGTGCTTGAGAGCAATAGGAAAACGATGGGCTTTTTAATTAAGGATGCTTGGACAACCAGATATCCATCTGAAAAGCTGCCTATCTCTCACATTATACACAATAATAAATTGTGTATAGCAGATTATAATCTTAATGTGAAAGATTAAAAAAAATAAAGCTTCAAGTACTTAATATGGCAAAATGTCTCCATGACCTCAAGTAGGAAATTCCTTACCTAACACAAAAGGCACTAATTATAACAGAAAAGACCAATAAATTTAACTCTACTAAAAACAGAAACTTCGTTGGTCAAGGATATCATTAAGATAATGAAATATCCCAATTAGATGAAGAAAATATTTGCTGAAGATATAGATAGAGGACAAAGAATTTTTATCTAGACTATATAAACAACACTCTTAAGAAAATCAACTAAGTAGAAAAGATGCAAAAAGCTTTAAACAAGTACTTTATACATACACAAAAAAATCCAAATGGCAAACAAAAAACATAGCATGTTCAACCTCATTAGTCATTAGGGAAATGCAAATTAAAACCACAAAGAAACAGCAATACATACTCTCAAGAGTAGCTAAACTAAGAAAGTCTATTGTGATACCAAGTAATGGCAAGAATACAACACCTGTAAGAAGAGTAACTACTACAGCTACTCAGGAAAACAGTTTGTTATATACTAAAGATGTGTCCTATGACTCATCAATCCCACTCCTACACACATACCATTGCTACATATGCATACATACACCTGGGTACATACACAAGATAGCAGCACTGTTTGTGAATAGGCCAAAAAAAGTCCAACAACCACAAAACTGGGGTATATTCATTTAATAAAATACTAGACACAAAACTAACCAAAGACAGCCAAATATAACAATGTGGATAAGCCATAACCTTGAGTCAGAGAAGAACAGAACAAACATTACAAATTGCAGAAATAAATATACTGAAGTTAAAAAAAACCAACTTATAAATACTTAGGCATCGGGGCGCCTGGGTGGCTCAGTGGATTGGGCCTCTGCCTTTGGCTCGGGTCATGGTCTTGGGGTCCTGGGGATCAGACCTCACATCGGGCTCTCTGCTCAGCAGGGAGTCTGCTTCCCTCCACCCACCCTCTTTGCCTACCTCTCTGACTACTTGTGATCTCTCTCTGTCAAATAAGTTAAAAAAAAGTCTTTAAATAAATAAATACTTAGGCATCAAAACAATAAAGAAAAACAGGAAGGTGATAAATATCAGACCACTGACCACCCAACATGCAAGGGAGAAAGCTATAATCTGGAAAGGTTATGCAGGAACATTGGGAGTCCCAGTAATAATGTGATTCTTAAATCAGGATGGTGGTTACATGAATGGCCACTCTACATAAATCTTTAAACTGTAAGTTTGTTTTATGGTCTTTTCTTGTTTTCTTTCATATAAAAAACTGTAAAATTAGCTCACTGGAATTCCATACAAAACCAAAAGGAAACCAAGACTTATCAAAACTATCCTACTACAGTAAACAGGTAAAAATATCCAGAAGTATATTTCAAAATTAAATCAAATTAAATATATGACAGGTGTTTAAATGCTAGTACAAATCTGGCTTTTACATGAAAACCCAAAGCTCCTTTGTTCAATCAAACCATGAAGAAAGAATGACATTTTCATTTAAATACATATACTTATTAAATGCTATAGTAGGCAGAATCTAAGATAACCTCCAAAGATTCCCACTTAATATTCACAGACACACATGCAGTTCCCTCTCTTGGTGTGAGCTGGACTTAATGATTTGCTTCCAATGACCAGAAAATAGCAGGTGAAGTTACAAAAATTATACAACTGCTATCTTCAAAATGCTCTTTCTCACTGGTTCCCTGTGAGAGAAGCCAGCAGCCATGTAGAAAGCTATCTATGGAGAAGTCCATGTGGCAAGAAATTGGTATCTCTTGTCTAACAGCCTGTGGGTGACCTTGGAAGGGTTCCTATCCTGGTCAAATCTTGAGGTAACTGCTGCCCTGGCCAACACCTTAAGTGTAGCCTGGTAGAAACTCTGAGCTAAGGCACTCGGTTACATTGTACAATAATTCCTGACCCAAGATACTAAATGTTCAATTTTTAAGTCATCAAATTTGAGCATAATTTGTTACACAATAATAGATTACTAATACAAATGCCTACAACTGTGTGTCCTTCTCTTCGTATTTGAAAAAGAGGGACCCCTGGGTGGCTCAGCGGGTTAAAGCCTCTGCCTTCAGCTCGGGTCATGATCCCAGAGTCCTGGGAGGAAGCCCTACTTCGGGCTCTCTGCTCAGCGGGTAGCCTGCTTCCTCCTCTCTCTCTGCCTGCCTCTCTGCCTACTTGTGATCTCTGTCTGTCAAATAAATAAATAAAATCTTTAAATAAAATCTTTAAAAAGAAAAAAAGAAAGAAAGAAAAGAAAAAGAGTCAGTAGGGGAAAATAATTCAAAAATTAAATGTAGGGTTCTAAGAGCCCAAAAGGACTAGCAAGATGTGATACTGAAGTAAATAACTATGTTAAATATGAAAAGAAGATTTAATTTCTTAGATTGATATATATCAATATCTAAACCAATACCCATCATAACCCTAATAAAAACTAAGTCTAAGATCACAAAGTTAATTTCCAATGTCTGAATGCTAATCTTAGAAAAATAAATTCGAAAGTAGTAGTCTGCCTCCTGGTCAGCCTATATTTTGCTTGAATAAATTCAAGTAAAAATTATACAACAGGAGATAAGAGCTCTAACAACTATATTTATTTTGAGGATTAAGCATGCAAATACTTAATAACATATGCAAGAAAATATAGTCACTTTATTGTCTGTACTAAATTATGAGGTATTAATCAACTAATTTCCTAAAGTTTATTTTTTTATTTATTTGAGAGAGAGAGAAAAAAATCCACGCAAGTGGAAGGAAGGGGTTGAGGAGGAACAGAGGGAGAGGGAAAGAGAATTTCAAGCAGGCTCCACACCCATGGAAGAGCCTGTCCCACCCGGATCTCATAACTCTGAGATCAGGACCTGAGCGAAAATCCAGAGTCAGACGCTTAACTGACTGAGTCACCCAAGCACCCCTAGACTAAAGTTTATTATGATTACATAGCACTACTGTACCTAACTCCAACTATGAAGAAGTTCATGAAATTCAAAGTAATTTTTAAATTTTTTTTTAAATTGTAAATGTTTAAAGTCTGCTAAAAATAAATAAATAAATAAATAAAAATAAAGTCTGCTAACCTAGCACTAAACTTTTAAATTTGTAAACCTTTGTTAACCTAGCTCCTCAGTCCCTTTTATAATTAAATACAAAATACTCAAAATCACTCAATCATGGATACATTAAAAAAAAGAAAACCAAAATGTATTAATGACAATATAATCAGTGAATAGAAAAGGCACCAATATCCAGAAGTACTAAGAACTAGTGCACTTCTTGGTTAAATTGCCTACCATTAGAAAATATGGTTCAAGGGGGGAAAAGAAATCATTTAATCACAAGGATAAAACTAAAGTTAAGCTACAAAATTCTATAGCACAATTAACCCAGATATTTAATGAATAAAATATAGAAACACTGATACTAAGAACTATGTGATCAAACACAGTATCTTAGAAGGTATTACTCAAGGCCATCAGCCACCACATCAGAGAAAGGACAAATTCCTATCACTAGGAAGAGTTAATTACTAGGAAACAATTCTCTATCGATCTCTCCCATTTCAGAACATGCTGTCATAGCTTTTGTTCCGAATTACTTTTCAAGGATGTTTCTAAAGCAAACACCCTGGCAAGACGGAAATGGTGACTTTCCAGGACAAAGGACAGATTTGTTTTCTGATCAATATGATAAAAATGGTATCTCCCTGAAGGGCAAAGAATAAACTGGTTTTCCAGCAGATCCCTTTAAAAGACTGGGAATTTCTAAGCTCCGAGTTCCTTTGTCATTACATAAATCCACTATGTATGTGCAGCATTCACTTGAGCCCATCTCTACATCTCCCCTTTGGGACTTGAGGATCAGAGAAAACATGCAAACATGCAGCAGCTGTGCCAGATGTGCCATAATAAAGTCCTCTATCTCCAGCCCAGAAGTCTCATGGAACAGACAGCACAAGTTAAACTATGACAGGCTAACTCATCAGCTTGCTAGTAAGGTTATTAATCTCAGAATCTTCAGGGGTTTTTTTGGAGCTACATGCTGTATCCTTATTACCTGAGACATTTTCAATTCTAACAATTTTTTGCAAGCATTAATACATCCCTATAAAAGCAGTGAAAAACCTCAGGGGCTAATGAAAACCTTAAATAATACAGGACACAGATAATGACCAGCCATTTAATTTAAACCCCAAACATCCTCATATTTCAACTATACACTTAATTGAGTCATTTACTCATCCATTATCAGGTAATTCCTCATGTACTTAATCCCACTTTCAATGAGTTGAAAGTCTAAGGCAGAAAGAAGCATATGGAACTACTACAAAACAATTTCATTCTGTTTTAAAGTTGGGAGGTATGTATGAAATGTGAAAAACCATCACTTCTCTAAAGAATTTTGTACAACAAAAAGATGTTGAGTATACATATTAAATTAGTAATTTTATTTGTACATATAATATTTTCAGCTTTGCTATTCAAAATGTAGTCCAAAATATCAACACCTGAAGCTTGCTAGAAATGCAGATTATGGGGCCTAACAAGATCTTCAGGTGATTCTTACACATACCAAAGTTGAAAAAGTACCCAAAAAAAAATGAGAGGAATAAATTTTACACCTGATCTTAGCCAAAAGGCCAAGTAGCAACAGGGAGGAAGAAATTTTAAATTTATAGTGAAGATAATGTTTTTTGTCAGTAGATATAGTAAAATCAAAATTATTAGCTCAGCAAAGCTTAAGGATGAGAAAAACAGTCATAAACCATGTAAAGAATATTTAGCTGTTAACAATATCATAATACAGAAAAATCCAATTGGAACAAAGTATGAAACAGTTAAAAAAATAGACATCACGAATAATCAAAAAAGGGGAAATACCAAACTAAGGTAATGTAAAGGTTCTGATAATGTACACTAATAGTACTTCATCAATATAAAGACATCGCTCATCTTTTTATTTTCAAAAATAATAGACAGCCTAGACCTTAGCACATTATATATTTTTATTAGCACATTATATATTTTTTAAATGACTAAAAAACAACCTAATTAGATAACCTAAAATAAAAATTTAAGAGATTTGTGACAGCTAGTAATTTAAATATAAAACTGCTTTCAAAGTTATATCAGCATTGTCCCCGTAGCACAGGATTTTGCCTTTGATTTTCCCATATTTTGTACAAGTCTGAAATGACTAAGGAATTTTATGAACATTAAATTAGAACATTCTGATTATAAGATTATTAATTAAAAATTATCTTTTCAGTATACTTCATGTCTTACGCTATATAGGTAGCTATATTTTTACTTGCATTTTCCCCCAGCATGCATTTTTGCTGTAAGAAATATCTGAAACACTCTCTACTTGAGACTATATTATCTAAAGTTTCCTAAATCTTCTTTTCAGGGTGAAGGGTAGGCTGTCATTTGATAATTCCATTTTCTATTTTTTGCTGCATTGAGGTAAGTCATTGTACTCAATCCTACAGAAAACTTTTTAGCACATCTCCAAAAAGGGATTTTTAAAGTATCAAGTTCTAAGGTAAAAGAAGTTAAAATAAAAGAGTTAGAAAACTGCCTACAACTTAAACACTTTCTAAGTGTTTAAATGAACTTTTTAGCATGAAATGCCTCTACAAAAAATGGGGAAAAATGGGAACAGTCAGCAACAGTAAATGAGACATTATGTAAAACATACAAAATAATATACCTCTCTCTTATTTCTTCTTGCAACCTTGAGGAATTCCATAAGGATCTGTAGTTGGGCTGCATGTGATTCCTATAATAGAAAATTATAATTATTCTTTTAAAAATATAACTACGAGTTCAAAGTTTTCTTTAAAACCACAGTATAACCAGTATGAAGCACATTCATGCATCCATTTAGCCTATTACTACTATTTAATCAGTTTTCCTGATTAAAAACTGTTTTTAACTGGCATTTTTAAAATCAAGCTAAAGCGCCTAGGTGGTTCAGTTGGTTAAGACTCTGCCTTTTGCTCAGGTCATGATCCCGGGGTCCTGGGATGGATCCCAGCATCAGGCCCTCTGCTCAGTGGGGAGTCCGCTTCTCCTTCTGCCCCTCTCCCATGTGTGCTCTCCCTCTCTCTTTCTCTCTGAAATAAACAAAATCTTTAAGGAACAACAACAACAACAACAACAACAAAAAAAAAAACTAGCCATTTTCCCCAAAACTAAAACTAATTTTAAGAAATACAGCCATATGGGGTTTCCATGTCATGCTTTCCTTTCTCTTTCCTTCCTTTAAAATACTCTATCACTATTTTTGGCCATCTTATTTACTTTCTGTCTTAGTGCAGACCTCTTTGGGTTGGTTTTGTTGGGGGCTCTCTGTGCCTCCTGAATCTGGATTTCTATTTCCTTCCCCAGATTCAATAAGTTTTTAGCTATTATTTCTTCAGACAAATCTTCTGTCCCCTTTTCTCATTCTTCTCCTTCTTCTGGGATACCTATCAAGAGACTATTATGCTTGACAGTCTCTCTGACTTCCTGAATCTATTCTCATTTTACATATTTTTTCCCCTGTCACCTGCTCAGCTTGATTACTTTCCATTACTCTGTCCTCCAGGTGGCTGGCCTGTTCTTCTACTTCCTATTGGTTGCTATTTATTCCAGGTGGTCTATTTTTATTTACATTTAATGAGTCCAATAGCTCTAACTGGTTCTTTTTTGTGTCTCCTATCTCTTGTTGGAGGATCTCATGGAGGTTCTGCACCCCTTTCTCAATTCTAGCGAGTATCTTTATGCACATTACTTTAAATCTGCTATCAGATATATTACTTATCTCCATTTTGTTTAGGTCTCTTGCTCTGATTTTGTTCCGCTCATACACTTAGGACATATTCCTCGCTCTCCTCACTTTGTCCATTGTTGTGTCTATGTGTTAGGAAAGTCAGCTACGCCTCCCACACTTAAAAGTAGTGGCTTTATGAAGAAGAGGTCCTGCAGTGCAATGTCTCTTTTTCACCAGAAAATAGTGCTTCGGGGTGTCTTCTATGTGTGTTGCTACAGGGGTGTCCTTTCATTGCGGTTGAGCTGTATTTGCCTTCACTCCAGCCTGCAATGGCTCTCTGCCTGTTGTGGGCAAAGTCTGGTGTGCCTGTGGTGTTAGTGGGCTGGTCCAGGGTGGCCTTAGGCTTGAGCTGAGTCAGCGCAGGTATCTGCCAGAGATGAAGACGCACCAAACTGCAGGCACTTTCCCTATGTTGTGCCCTGAGAAGCTTTTGTTGGTGGGCAGGGCCTGCAGTCAGACCAGCTGCCTGCCCTCAGCCCACTGATGGGGTCACAGTCAGACTGGTGTAGAGTTATCTTCCCCTCTCCCTGGAGCAGGACTTACTTTGGAGTGATACTGACCCTTGTCTGGGCTGTGCCCACACTGCCAGGCTTGTGGCCCTGCTTTGATGGGATCCTGCCAAGAGCAATCAGAGACAGTAGATCTGCTTCGTTGTGGCCTCTTATCTACATAGGGCTGCGGAGTCTGTTCTGCCAGTTTTCAGATTGCTTTCTGGGTTATTTATGCCAATGCAGGTGTTCTCTAGGTGGCCACACAGCAACAGGTGAACCCAGGATCCTCCTACTGTGCCATCTTTCCAGCAGCCCGACAAAATTGTCTTTTTAATAAACCTCTAACAGTATATAGAAATAAACTATAGGAAAAAATATAGCACAAAGGCCGGGAGAGGGGAAATGAAGTATATTACTATAAGATTCTTGTAAATATAGATAGATGAAGGATACTACTTGAAGGCACAATGTAACAAAAATTGTATTAAAGACCCTAAAGTGGGTCCCTGGGTGGCTCAGTCAGTTGAGCATCAGCCTTCAGGTCAGGTTGTAATCTCATGGTCCTGGGATAGAGTTCCACATCAGGCTCCCTGCTCAGCAGGAAATCTGCTTCTCTCTCTGCTCTTCCCCCGGCCCCCTCATATTCTCTCTTTCTCAAATAAATAAAATCTAAAAAACAAAACAAAAAATGAAAAACAAAAGCAACCACTAAAAAACAAAACAGAAACTTACCATGATAAACCCACAAAGCAAAAAACTTGAATTCAAGAAAAATATCCAATCTAAAATCACATAAATCATGTTGTCTGACCACAATGCAATTCAACTAAAATTCAATTACCAATATATCTATTTGGAAAAGTAGCAACATCCAAAACACACACACACACACACACACACATCAGACTACTATAAGACTGGCAATAACTAAAAATGAGAAAATACCAGGTGTTCATATAGTACAAAAGAGCAACCTGGCAATATCTGATATGTTAAAATGTGCATGTAAATTCTATAAACAGTAATTTCATTCCTTAAAACACTAAGTGTATACACATGAGCACAAGGAAACATGTATAACAATATTAAATGTAATAATGACACTCACAGCTAAGAATTAGGAAGAACGTAAATATCTACCATAGGGGAATAGATATGTTCATGCAATGGGTTACCACTAATAAGTTAATATGAACTAGATCTATATTTACCAACATAAACCTCAAAAAATAAACAAAGAGGCATATGTCAAAAGGATAACCATAATATGAAACTTTATTATATAAACGTCCTTTAATTTTTTTATTATTTATTTATATTTGAGAGAGAGAGAGAACATGAGCACACACAGGAGCATGCAAGCGGCAAAGGGAGAGGGAGAGAATCACAAGCAGGGTCCATGCCCAGCACAGAGCCCAATTTACTTTACAAAGATTTATTTATTTAAGAGAGAGAGCACACACGGGGCGACTGGGTGGCTCAGTGGATTAAGCCGCTGCCTTCGGCTCAGGTCATGATCTCAGGGTCCTAGGATCGAGTCCCGCATCAGGCTCTCTGCTCAGCAGGGAGCCTGCTTCCTCCTCTCTCTCTGCCTGCCTCTCTGCCTACTTGTGACCTCTCTCTGTCAAATAAATAAATAAAATCTTAAAAAAAAAAAAAAAGAGAGAGAGAGAGAGCACACGTGTGAGTATGGGGAAGGGGGTCTAAGGAAGAGAATTGTGGTAATCACTGCACAATACCTGTATGTCAAGTCATTATGCTGTATAGCTTAAGCTTATACAGTGCTATATGTCAATTATACCTCAGTAAAACTAAAATAAATTAACTAATTAAAGATAAAAGCCCATTTCCGAAAAAATATGGGAGAAATTTCCACCAGCCCTGCCCACCCCTCACCCAGAATGAGAGAATCATTTTGGTAAGCATAACCGAAGCTACTTCCTTCTAAGATTCCTATTCAATCATATGGAATCCAGATCTCCATTATATTAGTAATCCACCACAGAATTCTGAAATTGTAAAGGAAAGTCCCTTTTCTTCTACCTAAAAATAAATAAATATAGATGAAGAAAGTGCAAATGATCACATTATGTTATAAATACCTGAGAAAAGAAAATCAGAGCTGTCCCAAAGAAACAGACATGAGAAGCACCAAAGAATGATCCAGCATTCAAGTGCCTGATCTTATTTCCTTATAGTCTCCAGAAAAGCTGGCTATGGTTCCAATCTTCCCAATATTTGGTTGTTAAACACTTCCTTTTCACATATGTCAGCTACTCACTCCCTTACCCTGTCAGTAGATTCCCGCTTTTGTTTCAGCTAGGTCAGGGGGATACCTACTTATGCTGAGGTGTGAGTCGCTCCTAATGGATCATACTCAATTCCTAATACATGCAAATTCACATTTTATATTATTTATAAACATTTTTCATTGTTTATACTTTATTTTGTTTATATATATTTACATAAAGTAAACACAATTTTATATTTATTATTTTATTACATGAAACAGGATATATTTAGTTACTGTTCCTACCTTTCTAAATGCCTTTATTTAAAAGCCATACACTACAGCTGCCACCAACAAACACCTGCTAAAAGGATTTTATGTAGGTAAAAAAAAATCTCTATTTTATCTTCCAAATCTCATATGTGAATAAGGGAAGATCTAGCAAGGAATATATTCATTAGAAGACAACCAACCAGTAAAACTGTTCCCTACTAAAATGAAACTATAGAGGCACCTGGGTAGCTCAGTGGGTTAAGCCTCTGCCTTTAGCTCAGGTCCTGATCCTGGGATCAAGCCCCACATCAGGCACTCTGCTCCTCAGGGAGCCTGCTTCCTCTTCTCTCTATAGGTTTGCCTCTCTGGCTACTTGTGATCTCTGTCTGTCAAATAAATAAAATCTTTATAAAAAAATAAGATAGGGTTAAGCCGCTGCCTTCGGCTCAGGTCATGGTCTCAGGTCCTGAGATCATCGGGCTCTCTGCTCAGCGGGGTGCCTGCTTCTCTCTCTCTCTCTCTCTCTCTCCCCCTGCCTCTCTGCCTGCTTGTGATCTCTCTCTGTCAAATAAATAAATAAAATCTTTAAAAAAAGAAAAAAAAATAAGATAAAATAAAATGAAATTGTAGGGGCGCCTGGGTGGCTCAATGGGTTGAGCCTCTGCCTGAAACTGAGCCCCACATCAGACTCCACCAGGGAGCCTGCTTCTTCCTCTCCCTCTGCCTGCCTCTCTGCCTACTTGTGATCTCTCTCTCTGTCAAATAAACAAATAAAATCTAAAAAAAAAAGAAAATAAAAAAATTTTTAATAAAATAAAATAAGAGGGGGCGCCTGGGTGGCTCAGTGGGTTGAAGATTCTGCCTTCAGCTTAGGTCATGATCCCAGGGTCCTGGGATCGAGCCCCACATCGGGTTCTCTGCTCAGCGGGGAGCCTGCTTCCTCCTCTCTCTCTGCTGCCTCTCTGCCTGCCTCTCTGCCTACTTGTCATCTACAAATAAATAAATATAATCTTTAAAAATAAATAAATAAATAAAATAAGGGGTGCCTGGGTGGCTCAGTGGGTTAAAGCCTCTGCCTTCAGCTCAGGTCATGATCCCAGGGTTCTAGGATCAAGCAAGCCCTGCATCACGCTCTCTGCTCAGCGGGGAGACTGCTTCTTCCCCTCTCTCTGACTGCTTCTCTGCCTACTTGTGTTCTCTGTCTGTCAAATAAATAAATAAAATCTTTTAAAAAAATAAATAAATAAATAAATAATAAAATGAAACTGTATTTTGTCATGATCTTTCTTATCACTCAGTTGTTCTGAATATAAATGAGCTGCCACAACTTATAAGACCACCATTTAAAATTTTTTAAAGTTCAACTGCCAACTGAGGGTCTTAGATGGGAGGGGGTTTGGGGGAGGGGGTGAGCCTGGTGGTGGGTATTAAGGAGGGCACATAGAGCATGGCGCACTGGATATTATACATAACAATGAATCTTGGAATACTACATTACGAACTAATGATGTATTTTATGGTGAATAATATAACACAACAAAAAATAAATAAATAGAGTTCAACTGCCACTTACCGCTTCCAGTTGTTTCTTCTTCTGCACTAGTAATTCCAACATGAGGTTGACATTGGCCAAATCAAGGTTATCCTGATCAGTTCCCAACAAATCCTGAAATATTTGCCACCTGTGGCCATTCTAAAAACGAAGAAACACAGTAACCTCCTAAGAAGACTGTTTTAGAGACCCTAAAATGTTTAAATGCTACTTCCTAATTATGTTTATTACATAGATATCAAAAATATACTATAATATTCTAACCTACTCCTTCCTAGCCAATAGTTCCCCACTGCCTTCTAATTATAATTAAACACTACTTCTCTCTTAAATCAATCTGGGTAACAGATACAGAAGGTATATTCAAAACAAATGTTAAGTGAGCATGTCTAAAGGTGTAACTCCCTTCAAAATAAGTACTTGGATTTTAATTATTTGTCTAGCCATATTTTCAACTTTGTCCTTGGTAAGGTACTAATTTAGGCTCACTTCCCTCAATAATTTAGGACTGATTCTCTTAAATTGAGAATCTTCCAAAAGTTTTTCCAAATTACCAACCGCAGTTCCACCCTGCCATATAATCTTCCAAATGCCATGTACTACAAGACAACTCTGACTCAATGCTATCCCAGAAGACCTTTCAAAAGATGATCATTAAATTTTAGACGATGCAGGTAACAAAAGTTCTTTATTAAACAAAATAATCTTAAACAAATTTTATTCTTAAAGAAAATCAATGACATATTAAGCTCTAATATCTCATTAATATTAAGCCAATAAAAAAAACTGAAATTTATTGAAAAGTAGTAATAAGAGTTGAAACATACGGTGCTACTCACTGAGTGGTCCAATTTGAACCTCTTTTCCTCAAATCTTTGCTTCTGTTTGAGAATGAGCTCATTCACTGAAAAGAGAAATAAAACAAAAAGCACATATAATTTGTATTGTTGTTAAATGTATCATCTAATTGTTCTGTTTAAATGGGTTCTATTTTCACTTTTAAGAGCCCCCAAATTAAAAAGATGCTAAGCAGAAAATGCTAGGCTTTCACTTTATTTCAAATTAGAAAACAATTTTCCACAGATTCTAATGCTACAACTGCTATTATTACTACCACTATTATTAAAGGAGAATTCTCTGGAATATGTACTTTCTCGTACACATCTCAATTATGATACTGTCAGCACCTGGGGGAGACAATTCCTCACTGTGTTGGTCTGCTGCATCCTCCACATGGTACCTGGTTGATTCTCTAAGGTAGACACTAGAGATTCTTATTTGTTCTTCTTTTTGTTACTTTCCTATAAATACCATGGCAGATACTGTCAGTTACCTATCCAAAACCATCCCACCCACCCTTTTTAAAAAAATAATAATTTTTTTTCTAAGCCACATTTCTTTTTCAGAAAAGCTAGGTTTCACCCCAGCCCAACGTTATGATTCTTAACTAACTTAAGCCAATCTTGGCATTCATACCCTTACAATAGCTGACATGGGATTAAGTATGTGACCCAGTTTTAATCAATGAAGGGTATGCTGTGTTTCAGAAAGAAATGGATAGGAAGAAAAGAAGTTCTTTCCCTCCCTTCTTTAAGAGATGATGCCTGGAGCTACTCAGAGCCATCCTACAATCTTAGGGCAGCCAGTCAAAGAACCAATACATGCTAGGATGGAGGAACAAAAAGACGTAAAGAACTTAATCATATCCCTGAACCACTGAATTTCTAATTCTACAAATCCTTTTCTTCTGTCTTTAAGGATGAACTGATAACATCAAACAAATAACAAAAAAAGTCTGATAAAGAGTAAGAAACTAGGGGCTCCTGGGTGGCTCAGTTGGTTAATTCAGCTCAGGTCATGAGCGCCGGATCCTGGGACGGAGCCCTGCATTAGGATTCCTGCTCAGCAGAGAGTCTGCTTCTCCCCCTCCCACTGCTACTCCCCCTGCTTATACTATCAAATAAATAAATAAAATAGTAAAAAAAAAAAAAAAAGAAAGAAAGAAAGAAGAGAAAAGAAAAGAAAGAGAGAAAAAAAGAAAAAAAAGAAACTAGCACTAAATCAGTTTAGCCCTAGGCTAGCACTTTATAGACAAGATCCTATGGGTTATTCTCCCCATTTTAGAGATGAGGAAATATTAGAGGGAGCATCAAGAACTTACACATGGTGACACAGAGTACAAAACCGATTTGGGATACAAATCCAACTATCTAATATTTTTCACTATACCACAATCCAACTATAAATATTTCCAAACAAACCAGAGAAGTATCACGCCCATACTAACAATCCAAGCTTCTATGATAAGTAAGACTCAATCTAAGTAAGATTCGATCTAAGACTTGAGCAACTCTGAGTAGGAAGACAAATATATATGACACAGTATGTATATCATAATGTGATAGTACTATCACTGAAGCAGACTTACAAAGAACACAGGACAAGGAACAATCATGTGTAAATAAGCAGGCTACACACAGAAGGTGACATTAGAATTGGGCCATCACATCCACAAAGAGATTCATTAAGCAGAAAAAGAAGTGGTAAAGAATTAAGAGAAGGGTGTGAGAAAGAAGGGGTTAAAGTCATACAAGACCAGGAGATAAGATGACTTTAAATCAATATGGCTGAAACACGAGGTCGAAGTGATTTTGTTAATGATTAATAGGTTATGAACTAAGGCTGGAAATGAAGATAGATGGAAACCTGATTCTGAAGAGCCTGGTATGTATCTCACAAGCAAAATTACCATTCTAACCCAGGAAAGAGAAAGGAGAGCTCCAACTAATGTAGTGGGAATAAAGAGAAGCTCATAAATAAGAGTTCAATGTTTCAGTTATAGAATTAAACATCTGAATAAAACTGGGACTTCAACTTTAATACTTTACATGTGTATACCAAATTGCATTTTCCTGAAAAATCTCACATTATCACTAAATTTGAAGAATATTCTATATCCATAATTGTAAGTGTCTGGACCCTTGAAATGGCCACAGTACTAAGAAGAAATAATGCATTTCTACTGCTAAAGCTTCCATTCTAGTAACTATATTTTTAGAAGCAGAAGAGTAGTTAAAGCATATATGCTTGTGGAACAGATGGCTTAGGACCAAATCCCAATTCCACCAATACTATTGTACAAGTTTATAAAAGTAACCGAACTTTTCTGTACCTTAGTTTCCTCACCCAAAGGAGAATATTGATGACAAGAGTACTTATCTCATAGGACTGAAAATTAAATGAGTTAGCTTACACAAAGCACTTAGGACACTACCTGGCAGTAATAAGGATGTTATATACTTTTTTTTTAACAGTTATTTTAAACTTAGCATTCACGTTGTCCCTTCAAAGAATAATAATGTTATTCAGAATGGTGATAAAATTCAATTTATAAATTTAAACATAGATAGAGAAAGCTAGAAAAGAGACAGCAAGGGAGAGAGATGGGGGCAGGCAGCTGGAGAGAGGGATAGGGAGAGCTAGAGAGCAAGTCTTGGCAGGAGCAGAGGAGAGCAATTGCAGGAATTGGGGGGAGGTGGGCGGGTACAGGATAGATGGCAACAGGGACAGGAACACTTCACCTTGCAAGAACCTTCTAGTAACAAGAACAAGCAAGATGGAAAGAATAGTGAATGTGTTGGAAGAGCAAGGGTATAAAGGGTAATGAAATAGAATATAGTGGAAGGCAGAAGAGCTGGAGGAAGGAAAGTCAGAAGAAAAAGGGTCTGTGGTATAGTGTTTAGGACAGGAAAGGAAAAATCAAAGTACTCATCTTGCCAAAAAAGTAAATGATTATAAATGACCAAAAAATCAAATCTCTGAGTGTTTGGCTTCTAATTCTTTGCTTTCATTAAAATTAAAGAAAGGACTTGACTTGTTAACTAACTGAGCATTAAGACTGTTTTTGATGATAAATCAATAAATGCTTTTTCTCGGATGCCTGGGTGGCTCAGTCAGTTGAGCAGCTGCCTTCAGCTCAGGTCATGATCTTAGGGTCCTGTGATCGAATCCCACATCGGGCCCCTTGCTTGGCAGAGAGCCTGCTTCTCTCTCTCCCTCTGCCTGCCACTCTGCCTGCTTGTGTGCTCTCTCACTCTCAAATGAATAAATAACATCTGATTAATTAATTTAAAAATGCTTTTTTTTCTTAATTTCTTACATGAGAACGAGGTCAAAAAACTGAGTGACATTAATGTTAACAAAATTCCTTCATGCCCCATCACCTTATTCATGTAAGCAAAGCTTCTTAAGACTTACACTTTAAAAAGAAAAATCTTAAAATTATATAATTTATAGATCAATTATATCTCAATTTTTAAAAAACTATGATGATCCTAAATAAATAAACAAACGAATAATAAAAAGAATACAAATGGAACTCCTTCCTTGTCCTAGTAATAACTACTAAGCACACCAGAACTGAGAAAAGCACCAAACCTTAATAAGCAGCATGTTTTCAATAAATATTTATGCCTAATACTTTATAAAATTTGTGAATATATGTTTGACTAATTATATACTACTACTAATTCAATAATAATCCAGAAAAAATATTTGAGATTTTTAAATTATGTTCAAAAAAATTTTGTCTATAGTTTCTATTTATATACATTTCTGTTACAGAAACGCACTATAGATAGATAGACAGATTTCAAACATGAAAATACATCATATAAGGATATAATTATGTGGCCAATAATCAATTTAAGTAGAAGTTCAAAGAGAAAAGGAATAAATAAAATTTCCCTTTGTCTATTTTCAAATTAATGATAAATATCAAACCACTATGATATTTCACTGGATACATTTTCAAAAAAAGATAAAAGCTTTATTTTTAAATAATTAGATTTATAACACTCCTAAAGTTACATTCTTTACTACCACTTAAACTTATAAAGAAAACTTGAGGATGATAATTTTAAATGGGGTTCAATACATGAGGAAGAACATTTTCAAAATTTTTATGAGTCACCCAAGCAAAAAGTTTTGAAGACCACTGTTAAAGAAAATATATAGCTCAGCCCTTTATCCATGACTCAGGTAAACGTACAGTATTAAAAGGGAAGGGTCCTGGGATGCCTGGGTGGCTAAGTTGGTTAAACATCTGACTTCAGCTCAGGTCATGATCCCAGGGTCCTGGGATCAAGTCCTGCTTCAGACTCCCTCTGCCTGCCATTCTGCCCACTTGTGCTCTCTCCCTCTCTCTCTCTGACAAATAAATGAAATATTTAAAATAAATAAATGGGAAGGGTCCTAACCTATCAACAAAAAAAAGTACAAGGCTACATAGTAGCCTTCAAAATTGTAAAACATACACTTATTTTACCATGCTCAAAAAGAAATCTGAAATTACTTCAAAAGGTTCAAGTTCCTCAACCCAACCAAGAATAACAGACGCTATACAAATAAATCACGGAAATTCAAGCTAAAGCAATGGAAATAAATAACTTAAAAGGATTTTTTCAGTAAAGGAAAAAACAAGGTGGAATTCCACATTCAGAAATAGATCTCAAGGGGCACCTGGGTGGCTCAGTCGTCAAGCATCTGCCTTCAGCTCAGGTCATGATCCCAGGGTCCCAGGATCAAGGCCCCATTGGGCTCCCTGCTCTGCAGGAAGCTTGCTTCTCCTTCTCCCACTCCCCCCTGCTTGTGTTCCCTGTCTCTCTCTCTCTCTGTCAAATAATTAATAAAAATCTTTTAAAAGTTTTAAAAAATAAATAAAAGAAACAGATCTCAATGGCACCCTGAATGCCTAAGATCCCTGTCTACCTAATGTGGGAAGCTATGAATCTGAATATTATTTTTTTTTAAGATTTTATTTACTTTATAGAGAAAGACACAGTGAGAGAGGGAACACAGCAGGCGGAGAGGTAGAAAGAGAAGCAGCCTCTCAGGGAGCCCAATGTGGGGCTCAATCCCAGGACTCAGGATCATGACCTGAGCCAAAGGCAGACACTTAACTGAGCCACCAGGCATCCTGAATTTGAGTATTATTGTACAAATGTAAAGAGGGGAAGGGATGATGGGAAGAAAAACAGAAAAAGATGTATCAGGATAAAATGTTATTTCCATGGCTAACATTCATAATCACATTACAAGCTGCCCTATAATTAAAAGACTTCAAATATGGACATAAAAAACCAAAATTTTTGTTTACCCAAAACAAAAATTTAGTATCCATAAAAAGAAAAGGTTAAAAACTAGATTACCACCCAGATCATTTCCAGCTCAGAAAATCAGTTAAGTGTGACTTCACTACTCACTGGATATATGTGAGAATATATAGTTAATGTATGAAATCACTTTCTAACTAAAATAGTACTATGCTCTCAAAGTCCTTCCATACTGGTATATAGTGCTCCCTCTAGTTAGAAATCCACATAAAAGAATCTCCAGCTTTTGGACTCATTAAAAAATGTTGCCTGAAAGTTTTAGTAAACACCAAAATTGTCAGAAGATCAGATTCCTTTCTGTATTTAACCATTTCAAAAGAAGTTTTCTAAAGTTATGACAACTGATAGAAAAGATTCTAGAGCCCACACAGCAGCAACAATTGATGTTTCTGAGCTCAGGGACACAAGGTTTTGCTTTTGCAGGACTTTGATTTCCCTTCTACCCAATCTAGCCCATTAAGTCCAGTCCTGCAGAGTATCACACCACTCAATGTTTCTTCTTTTCCTAAGTTCCTTCTCCGAGTTTTTACTTTTCAATTGCCTCCCCAGGTCACAGGCTCCCTTAACCTATCCAGAAATCCAATTACCCAAGTTTCTCCCCACCTTTTCCCTCTTTCCATTAATACTTTCTTCCCCTGACCCTCGCTTCTATCCCAGAAGCTCAACCAGCAGTAATGCACCACATTGTATAAAGAGACAGGTATTCTGGACCTCTGGCATCCCCTTTAACCTCACATTCTGTCCCACCATCTATATAAGAAACTATGGGTTGTAGCAGTCAATTTTTCTTTTTTCATGAAACTTAACAACAATATCATATAGTACTAACAACACATGGTATAGAAAATACATCACGAAATAATGAAGACTGGGAAAAACACCCAGGTGGATAGAAGAGAAAGACTTGCTTTACCCCTACACTATGTTTTCTAAATAAATTTCTGCCAGCATATACTCTTGGGGATAGAATATTTTAAATAATAAAGAATCATTCCAAAGACTCACCCAAGAAATTAGGATACAGATGGTCAATATTATCCACAACATAGTTACACTTGGGACATCTATTATTATCCTCCAAACTCTGATGAATACACTTGTAGCTATTAGCAGGAAAAAAATAAAATAGGGTTCATTAAATCAGTAAAGGATTAATAAACTGGTCATAAAATAATGCCCATAAAGTCTTCTATTTCTCATTTAAAACAAGTAATTTGTTATCAAATTTATTTCAGCTTATATTTTATTATAATAAAATAGAGAGCATTTATTAGGCAACAGTATACAAAAGTTAATGTTTAAAAATGAACTTGAGTAACAAGTCTACTGGATATAGAACGTTAAAAAAAAGTATTAACTTTTAAGGTTACGCAATTTAAATACTACATAACAACACCCAAGAAAAGCAAATGACTATGATTTAGTTAAGCAAATGGACTATTCATGTTCTTAGAGTGCTGATATCCTTAATACAAAAAGAGCACACTCAAATAAAAAAAGTAAGAGAAAAACAGATCAACAAGACAAGCATTAGTCAATAAGAATGAGAAAATCATCACCTTCAGTAGGATAAAAAAACTGATTTTAAATGATATGCTATTTTTTACTAAACAGAATGGAAAATTAAAGAAAATACTATCAGAGTTAAGGAGCACAAGAGAACCTCACGTCCTCTTGAAGGAAATGCAACTGCCACAACATTTCCAGAAGGCAAGTTGTATGGAAAACCTTAAGGTTGTGTATCCCCTTTGATGTAATTATTTTATTTCTAGGAATTTACCCTAAGGAAATGAGCAGAGGTATATACATAGAAAGGTGCTCAATTCAAGATTATCTGTAAACAGCAAAATAAATTAGAAGCAACCAATACACTACAAAATTGACTAAATAATTTGGTAAACATCAATCCAAAAAATCACATTACAATACATAACTATATGCCATTAAAAATAATAATTCTTAATGGTTATAGCTAAAGAAAGAGGATTACAAGAAATTTTTCCTTCCTCACAATATATATTTCTGTAATGTTTGACGTTTTGCAATTATGTATCATCTTTTAATAAAAAAATCTTTTAAATATTGTTTCACTAGAGGTGCCTGGGTGGCTCAGTCAGTTGGGCGTCTGCCTTCGGCTCAGGTCATGATCTCCAAAACCTGGAAAGGGAGCCGGACGCACAAACTCCATTGTCCCTCTGTCCCTCCCCAACCCACCACTACCACCATCACCCTTCTCCCTCCACACCCACTCATGCTCTCTCTCTCTCTCCCAAATTTAAAAAAAAAAAAAAACTATATATATAGTTTAATATTACATATATATATTTCCCCCCCCAACCACACCCACAAAACCACAGAGAAATATCAAATTGACATTAGAAAAAAAAGTCATGGGGCGCCTGGGTGGCTCAGTAGGTTAAAGCCTCTGACCTCTGCTCAGGTCATGATCCCAAGGTCTTGGGATGGAGCCCAGCATGCTCTCTGCTCCATGGGCTCTCTGCTCCACGGGCAGCCTGCTTCCTCCTCTCTCTCTCTGCCTGCCTCTCTGACTACTTGTGATCTCTGTCTGTCAAATAAATAAATAAATTTTTTTAAAAAAAGAAAAAGAAAAAAAAGTCACTACATCACTTTTTATGGACTAAAAATCACAACCTCAACATAGTGGATACAGTACAATCACAATGTGCCCATTTAAAAATAAACCAAAAAGACATTCATCATAATGTTTACAGTGTATGTCCCTGGGCCATAAAATTACAGGAAACTTTTTCTTAGATGTCTACAAGTTTTGGGGTACCTGGGTGGCTCAGTTGGTTAAGCAACTGCCTTCGGCTCAGGTCATGATCCTGAAGTCCCACAATCAAGTCCCACATCTGGCTTCCTACTCAGCAGGCAGTCAGCTTCTCCCCCTGACCTCTCCTCTCTCACTCTCTCTCTCTCTCAAATAAGTAAATAAATAGAAAATCTCTTAAAAAAAAAAAAAAAAAAGCTTACAAGTTTTTATAGCAAAAAGGCACTGCTCCTAACAACCAGAAAAAAAATTATTTTTAAGAAATCACAAGGGTGATTTATAAAAAAGATTCCTAAAATGACAGCACCTCTTTTATTCTATATCCAAATTACTATAAATTTACTTCAGCTTTGTAAATTGAAGCTAATTTTTATAACCTACTTACTTCACTCTATCTTATCAAAACAGAAACCTACAACCATCAGGTTTCTCTGATTTCTCTAATTAACAACTACTTTTTCTTCTCACATTTGGTACTTTCAAGGTAAGTTAAAATAAAAACGGTATCACAGAGAACTGCAGTGATGATCTTTGGCACAGCACAAGGATCTAAAGATCAGAGTAAATGGCTGCCACAAAACAGGTACTCAAATATATATATATATATAACAAATGACTGGGGTGCCTGGGTGGCTCACTGGGTTAAGCCTCTGCCTTCGGCTCAGCTCATGATCCCAGGGTCCTGGGATCGAGCCCCACATCCGAGCCCCACATCTGAGCCCCACATCAGGCTCTCTGCTCAGCAAGGAGCCTACTTCCCCCTCCCTCTCTGCCTGCCTCTCTGCCTACTTGTGATCTCTGTCTGTCAAATAAATAAATAAAATCTTAAAAAAATAAAATAAAGAAAACTTTGTGGTATTTAAAACTAAACAAAACAAACAAATGACTTATTCAGTGTTCCAGAAATAATAACATCGCCTCTTGCAACTATGATAAGGCTAGGATTGCCATATTACCACATGATAGTTTCCATATCTAACAGAAAATCTCCTACGTAGAAATTTCAGTGAAGGAAAAAATATACAAATTGTTTTTGTTTTCATTTTTATTGCAAGGGAAAAGCATAAAGCAGGTATGCAATTAAAACATGGAAACACTTATAATCTGCTAGGGAAAATGGAAATGAGTTCATATTACCAGAAAATATTCCAAAAGAACAAGATTTAACCCTTTAAAAAATCTGCAAGTTCAAATAAACCAAGTGATGAAGCAGAAAATCTGGGAAGGTTATTAAAGATGAGAGAAGCAGTTGACAAATAAGCAGAAGGGCATTCTGGGTTTTAGCAAATGCCTTTTGTAAAGAAATGATAGTTAGAAATGAGCCAATAGGGGCGCCTGGGTGGCTCAGTGGGTTAAAGCCTCTGCCTTCAGCCCAGGTCATGATCCCAGGGTCCTGGGATCGAGCCCCGCATCGGGCTCTCTGCTCAGCAGGGAGCCTGCTTCCTCATCTCTCTCTGCCTGTTTCTCTGCCTACTTGTGATCTCTGTTAAATAAATAAATAAAATCTTAATTAAAAAAAAAAAAAAAAAGAAATGAGCCAATAATATGATAAGAAGAACAAGCTAAGTTGTTACCCCAGTGAAAGAGACTGTCACTATACAAGAAATTATCCCAGAGTCCAACAGAATATCCTTCTCTCCTATCTTCAGCAACCTAATCACATCCCTTGTCAGTAAGTTTACTACCACACCATCCTCCTAGAAGAAAAAAAACAGCAAGAAGGAACTGTCCTCAGGAACAAAAGTTCAAGTGACTTTTCCCCATTAATTGGTAATATCCATCTATACTACAAAATGAAAATGCATCAACTTAAATACCACTGTATAAAACTGACATGACAAGATACATCAAGTTTATCTCATAGCATCTACTACCTCACTACCACCCCTTGGCAGACCTGTCCTAGTTTGAGAAATAGTAACTATCTTATTTTGTACTTATCTGTGTATGTGTCTGTAATCCCTTCTATTTGCTCATTCAAAACAAGGATTTGTTTTAATTCATCTCAGTAACCTCAATGTCTAGCACAATATCCTGTTAGAGTTGAACTAAATAAATGTTCAACGTATGAAAAAAAATAGCTATAGACAAAAAAGAAACATGTTGTCCTCTGGGTCACATAAAACACCACTAGAAATTCTCAATTATTTCTTTCACAATAACTCTACTTGACCATCACCATCCCAGATGTGGAATTTTGGATTCCAAAAGAAGGATAAGTGTCTAGACTAGTGATCAAGATGGGGGGATATAAGGATATATATCTTGGGTCTACCTGAGAGGTTTTCAAAAGCTACTCACACTAAAACTCTTAAAAATAGTAATTCAGCACTAGAATGTGCAGACATAAATGGGTGCCTATGTTTATTAAGTGTATATCTGATAATGAAAAATGACTATTTTGAAATTCTGCCCTTTGCAACAACATGAATGGATCTCAAGGGTATTATACTAAGAGAAGTCAGAAAAAGACAAATACCATACAATTGTATTTATATGTGGAATCTACGAACAAAACCAATGAACAAACAAGCAGAAACAGATTCATACATACAAAGAACAAACTTGTGGTTGCCAGAATGGAGGAGGATGGGGACATGGGCAAAATAGGCAAAAGGGATTAACAGGGATAAACCTCCAATCATAAAATAAATAAGTCACAGAGATGAAAAGAACTGCATAGGGAATATAATCAATAATATTATAATACTGTATGGTGACAGCTGGTAACTACACTTATGGTGGTGAGCACTGAGTAATGTACAGAATTACTATGTTGCACACCTGAAACTAATATAACAATTATGTCAACTATACTTCAATAACTTTTTTTAAATGAGTATTTCTCCATAGATGAATGGTTACTCTGTTTCTTCTATTAAGTATATACCTAACCCCCCACGCAAAAAAAGTATAGTCCTACTATAAGGTATAAATATCTTTTTCTTTTTCTTTCTTTTTTTTAACTTTTAGGACACTGCCTGTAATACACAGAACACCATACCACTTTAACCATCCAAAGACCTCTTTGAATGTTTTCTGAAATCCTCTACTCACCCATCCCAATACACGAACTTTCTGTTTCTTCTCATTTTTCTGTAAGTAATTGTAGACACTAGGGTAAATAAGACCTTATCATGAATACCTTTTTCTCTCTCTGTAAACAAGGGTGAGTACATATAAAAAACTGTGAATAATCAGAAAATTCTCAAAAAAGAGGAGACTTTAAACAAGAACAGCAAAGACAAATCAGTACAGTAGTCCTATATAATAACCGAGTATAAAGAAAGACGAACAGCAAAGTACAGGACAATTAATTAATCAAAAGCCCCAAAAGACAAGCTGATACCCAGGTTTGACCACAGATATGCTGGAAGATGAACAACACTGAGGGATGCTATTAATTATAATTAATTTGTAATGAAACAAAACAGTGATATCAGAACTTGGTAGACATGAGGTCTGAGAAGAAAAGTGAAGGGGGCAAGCTGGCGGTGGCAAAGAGAAAAAGCAACCCTTATCTCTACATCACAAAGAAGCCAAATACAACAGCTAATAGCAGATTCACTGTCGTCAAGTGGGAACAGCGGCTCCAATTTTATTCATAAGTAAGACTAGAGATAAACAGTTCATGTGGTCCAATTTGATTTGGTGTTAATAATTTGGACAGAGCCTGGAAATGCTAAAACTGTTTAGCTCCAGATTACCAGCCAGCATCCAAGAGGCTACCATTAATGACTGAAGTTCCAATGCCCTCACATGATAGGACAGGGTAAATAATTACGAGCTTTTGCTGTAGACAAAAGTACAATAGGTCTCACAGTTTCACAAGCCTGACAATGGGACTGCCAGTCTCCAAGCTGACTAGCTCCTGACAACCTTATGGTCTCTATCCTACCAAAACGTGCTCTCTGGCAGGTATTTTAAAACACATTTATATTTTAAAACACACTCAGGTTACAACAGCACTTGAATTATAACAAGGATCTAAACTTAAACTATTTTTATTTGAAAGGAAAAACAGGTATTTTAAGAAACTAGTGGGGTTTCCAACGATGACCTTAGGACATACCTTGAAGATTACGGGACTCATTGGAAAGGCTAGGGACTATTTAATGATAAAGTCAATCAGTAATTTATTATACTTCAGAACATAACAAAGGAAGATTATTGTACTTATTTACCAGACTCTTCAGTATCCTTTTAAAATGCCATAGTGACTATATAAGTTGAGGAGGGCAGTTAGGAAAATTTAAATCCTCATTTTATCATTTGTACCAAACATCCACACCTTCAGAACTACGAAAGAAGAGACGGTGAAGGAGTAGGAAGAGAAGGTAGAGATGGATAGCAGAAGAGATAGGTTGAGTGACTGGACAAATAAAAGGCAAGTTACAGAGCAAGAACCAGAATCCTGATTTACCAACTTCAAGACTCTGCTCTTTTAGCTCTATATCAGTATTTCTCAAAACTAGGCAATTTTGTCCCCTACTCGATATGTGACAATGTCTGGAGACATTTTTGGTTGTCACACTTGTGAGAAAAGGGACTGCTACTGGGCAGAGGCCAGGGATACTGCTAGACAATCTACAATACCAGGATAATCACCCACAAAAGATATATCTTGTTCAACAGTCAATACTTCCAAAGGCAGAGAAAGCCTAATCTAAATCACCCAATTTTCCAGAGATGAAACTCAAAGTCTCCAAGGAAGGTATATGGTTTCCTATGGAATGCTTTGGTGCTATATCAATTAATGGACCAAAGGAAACACTACTGTTAAACAATAAGCCTGAAAAGACCAAGACCATACATATATCAATCTAAAAGCAAGACACACATGACCAGAACTTCCGTAGCAATATGGAGAAGGAAGTTATTCATCAACCATAACAATGTCAATATAATGATACACCAGGAAATCTAAATTATTTAAGGCAAGATGGTCTTTTTTTTTTTTTTTTTTTTAAAAAAAACAGCAAAAAAATTCTGGAAGGACACACCATCACTCCTTACCAGGATAACCTCTGAGGTGGTAGACAAAAAAAAAAAAAAAAAAAAAAAAAAAAAAGACTGTAAAAACAATGACATTTACATCTCGGGCTACAGCTTTCTGGACAAAAAAAACTTGTTTTTTAAATAAGAATACATATTGCTTATTTTAATAACATATTTTAATAAAAAGCATAGTACAGGCCAAGAAAGTTATTTTTATTCTGAACTTCTTTTGAAATGACTGGTAGATTGGATATCCCTATCACTGCTGCATCATGCTCCAAATCAAACTAAAATACTTACAAACTGGTAATAACACCCAGTATGTCAACAGTGTAAATGATTTACGAACACGACTGAAAGCAAACAGAATATACCACCCCCAATCAAAAATAAACAAAAGGAATTAAACAGATTACATAACCATTAGGGTGGCTACTATTTTTAAAAAAAGAGAAAATGACAAGTTTATGGAGGTTCCTCAAAAAATTAAACACAGAACTATCATATGATACAGCAATTCTACTTCTGGGTATATATCCAAAAGAACTGAAACCAGTCTCTCAAGGCAATATTTAGACACCAATGTTCAAAGCACCATTCTTAACAACAGTTAAGAAGGCAACCCAAATGCCCATGAACAGATGAACAAATAAAATACAGTTTACACACACAATGAAACACTATTCATCCTTAAAAAGGAAGGAAACTTTGACACATACTACAACAAGGATGAAACTTAAAGACATTATGCTAAGTGAATTAAGCCAGTCACAAAAACACAAATACTATTTAATACCACTTATATGAGGTATCCAGAATAGTCAATTCACAGAAACAAAGTAAAATTGTGACTGGCAGAGGCTGGGGGGTAGAAAGAAATGGGAGAGTTGCTTAAAGTTTATAGTTTAAATTATATAATTTAAAGTTTAAAACTTTAAAGTTTAAAGTATATAGTTTCAGTTTGCAAGATAAAAATTCTGGAGATTGTATAACAATGCAAACAAACATAACATTACTCAACTTGAAAATGTTTAAGATGGTAAATTTTATGTTATGTGTATTTTACAACTAAAAATTTTGTAAATGTACAGATTAATGTGACATATATACAAGACTGAGCAACTAACAATAACACTGAGCAAAATGTTAAAGAAAACACAGATCTTTTTAATCCCCTATATCTTTTTCCAATGACTTTCTAACCTCCTTTATGGGTCTCACACTTATCCCCACAAATGAGTTAAAGATGCTTCATGCTCCATCCTAATTATGCAGTACCCCTCAATTTCCTAAAACAGGAATTAAAACTCTATAATAATTAATCAACTCAAAAGTTTTGAAATCCACCTGTAAGGACAATGGTAAATGTAAGTATTCCACAGAAATTATGCACAAACCATATGCTTTCTGCCTTGAGCTGCTGAACTTATAAAAATACATCAAAGAAATTATAAGATAACCAAAATTATTTTAAAAACCTAACTGCTCACTGGCTGCACTTAAACACAAGTTAAAAATCAAGACAATTTTGCTAAATAAAATCATCTTACCAAAAGCTGTGGCCACATTTCGTCATGTATGCTTCCTCAATCATATCAAAGCAGATAGGGCTAAAAAGAAAATAGAGAAGTCATTGATTTTTTTTTTTCAGTAGAGTGATTAGAAATTGGCAAGGCTGGTAACAATATCAATGAAATCATTTACTGATACACAGCTAAGTCTTCAAACATTCTATCAATAAGACAGAATTTCAGTAGAGATGAAGGTGCTTTAGGGGATTGGGGATAAAATGACAATTTGCTCAAGACAGCACTAAAAGTCATCAAGTTCTAAGATGAATTAAAATGGCCCCAATACTTTAACTCACCCATAACTTTTAATAATGCAATGCAGTCACGAGAGCCCTTCAAGTTCTACCGTCTTTTTCAACTATCCCTATACTCAAAAACACCTAGGGCAAATGCTCTTTTATTTCCTATCTAAAAAACCTAGTTCCTTGATTGATAAATTTACAATTCCAGTACCAATAACTCTACTATTATAAGGAAGACGGTAAATTACAACTAATACCTAAAATAGTACAAATGGTATCCATTAAAATAATGACATATATTAACTACTTTAATCTTTTCCACAACAAAGTGTTGATAGGTACATATTAATAGACTCATTTAGTAACTCAGAGGCACAAACATGTTAAAGTCATACATAGTTAGGAAGTAACACAACTGATTTTCAAATTTAGGTCCATGCTCTTAACCACCATTCTATACTAATTCCAGATATGGTAAGTTCAATACCAAGTCATACCACCATAGTTCTGGCCAACAAAGGGAAGTTAGTTATCAACCTCTGAGAGGCGACTATCCACCAGAAAAATACAAAGACTTAGAAAGAGATTTCCCTTTATTTTTCCTTCCTTTCATTCTGAAAACTCTGAACTCTCCAGAGGTACAAAAGTCATCTCCTTTTTTCTTTTTTTTTTTTTAAGATTTATTTATTTTAGAGAGAGAGAGGGAGAGAGTGAGCACACTCTTGAAGAGTCAGGGGTAGGAGAGAATCCCAAAGCTGACTCCCTGCTGCTGAGTGCGGAGCCTGATGTGGGACTCAATCCCAGGACCCTGAGATCATGACCTGAGCAGAAATCAAGAGTGGGCTGCTTATGACATGATACTATATGTGGAAAACCCAAAAGACTCCACTCCAAAACTGCTAGAACTTGAACAGGAATTCAGCAAAGTGTCAGGATATAAAATCAATGCACAGAAATCAGTTGCATTTCTTTACACCAACAACAAGACAGAAGAAAGAGAAATTAAGGAGTCAATCCCATTTACAACTGCACCCAAAACCATAAGATACCTAGGAATAAACCAAAGAAGCAAAAAAACCAAAGAGGCAAAGAATCTATACTCAGAAAACTATAAAGCACTCTGAAAGAAACTGAGGAAGACACAAGAAAATGGAAAAATGTTCCATGTTCCAGGATTGGAAGAATAAATATTGTGAAAATGTCTATGCTACCTAAAGCAATCTACACATTTAATGCAATCCCTATCAAAATCCCATCCATTTTTTTTTCAAAGAAATCGGACAATTAATCTTAAAATTTATATGGAACCAGAAAAGACCTCGAATGGCCAAAGGAATATTGAAAAAGCAAGACAAAGGTGGTGGCATCACAATTCTGGACTTCAAGCTCTATTACAAAGCTGTCATCATCAAGACAGTATGGTACTGGCACAAAAACAGACACACAGATCAATGGAACAGAATAGAGAGCCCGGAAATAGACCCTCAACTCTATGGTCAACTAATCTTCAACAAAGCAGGAAAGAATGTCCAATGGAAAAAAGACAGCCTCTTCAACAAATGATGTTGGGAAAATTGGATAGTCACATGCAGAAAAATGAAATTGGACCATTTCCATAAACCACACATGAAAACAGACTCAAAATGGATTGAAGGACCTCAATGTGAGAAAGGAATCCATCAAAATCCTTGAGGAGAACACAGACAGCATCCTCTCCGACCTCAGCCACAACAATGTCTTCCTAGGAACATCGCCAAAGGCAAGGGAAGCAAGGGCAAAAATGAACTACTGGGTTCATTTTGCACAGCAAAGGAGACAGTTAACAAAACCAAAAGACAAGTGACAGAATGGGAGAAGATATTTGCAAACGACATATCAGATAAAGGGCTAGTATCCAAAATCTATAAAGAGCTTAGCAAACTCAACACTCAAAGAACAAATAATCCAATCAAGAAATGGGAAGACATGAACAGACATTTCTGCAAAGAAGACATCCAGATGGCCAACAGACACATGAAAAAGTGCTCCACATCACTCAGCATCAGGGAAATACAAATCAAAACCACAATGAGATACCACCTCACACCAGTCAGAATGGTTAAAATTAACAAGTCAGGAAATGGCAGATGCTGGCAAGGATGCAGAGAAAGGGGAACCCTCCTACACTGTTGGTAGGAATGCAAGCTGGTGCAACCACTCTGGAAAACAGCAGGGAGGTTCCTCAAAAATTCAAAATAGAGCTACCCTATGACCCAGCAATTGCACTACTGGGTATCTGCCCTAAAGATACAAACGTAATGATCCGAAGAGGCACGTGCTCCCGAATGTTTACAGCAGCAATGTCCACAATAGCCAAACTATGGAAAGAACCTAGATGTCCATCAACAGATGAATGGATAAAGAAGATGTGGTATATATATATATATATATATATATATATATATACAAACACACACACACACACACGGAAATACAGCCATCAAAAGAAATGAAATGCTGCCATTTGCGACGACATGGATAGAACTAGAGGGTATTATGCTTAGCGAAATAAGTCAATCAGAGAAAGACAACTATCATATGATCTCCCTGATATGAGGAAGTGGAGCTGCAACGTGGGGGGTTTGGTGGGTTGGAAAAGAATAAAGATGGGATTGGGAGGGAGACAAACCATAAGAGACTCTTAATCTCGAAGAACTAACTGAGGATTGCTGGGGGGAGGGGGTTGGGAAAGGGTGGTGTAGTTATGGACATTATGGGGGGTGGATGTGCTGTGGTGAGTGCTGTGAAATGTGTAAACCTGGCGATTCACACGCCTGTACCCCTGGGGATAAAAATAAATTATATGTTTATAAAAAAAATAAAAATAAAAAAAATGGGCTGTTTAACCAACTGAGCCACCCACACACCCAACAACAGCCATCTTCTGACCAAAAAGACAAAAAAATAAAAGCTAGGAAGACAGGATACTGGTTCCTTGATGACATCCTTGGGCAGTTGTATCAGCTACGGACTGCCTAACCCTGGAATTCACATTACATGAGCAAAGTAAATTCTCACTTGTTTAAAGCAGTATTCATCAAGTTTTCTGTTACTGGCATACATATCCAATCCTTACTGATGATACATGATACACTTAAATTATAAAATTAAAATTTACCTACTTCTTCAAGAAAAATGCCCTGGGCATAAATACTATCTCAGAATGTGAAATAATTTTTTAAAAAGTTATAAAATCCCAATGTCGCACAAGCTCAGAGTTTCACCACATATGGTGTTGGCTTAGACTGTGTTGGTTTTGTCAGCCTTTACTCTGTTGGATTGAGAAAAAAAAGAGGTCTCCTCAATGTAGAGATTTGGTCATTTCTCTTCTGAAACAAAATCCATCTTACTCCTGCCTAATGGAGTTCAGAAAGCAAGGCTGGGGGCCCGTCCTAAGAGTGTGTGGATGTGCTGAGCTCTGTAGGCTTCTCTGTGATCCCAGACTGTGGTTTTAAGGTGCTGAAGAACAGATCTGGGAGGGACAGATTGTACTTCACAGGTACAGTTCGTCACTGGGTGCTCAGGCAGATGGTTTAAGACTTGGTTTAAGACTCAAAACCCAGGGGCGCCTGGGTGGCTCAGTGGGTTAAGCCGCTGCCTTCGGCTCAGGTCATGATCTCAGAGTCCTGGGATCGAGTCCCGCATCGGGCTCTCTGCTCAGCGGAGAGCCTGCTTCCCTCTCTCTCTCTGCCTGCCTCTCCATCTACTTGTGATTTCTCTCTGTCAAATAAATAAATAAAATCTTTAAAAAAAAAAAAAAAAAAGAAAAAAAAAAAAGACTCAAAACCCAGAGTGGAAGCAACATTTACCCCCCCCCCCATTTTTTACAGATTTTATTTTTAGAACAGTTTTAGATTTACAATTAAATTGAAACGAAGATACAGAGGTTTCCCACATTATTTGCTGCACCAAACACATGCATGGCTTTTGCCATTATCAAAATCATTCACCAGAATGGTACACTATTTTTCCCCCAAGGATGAGTTTACACTGACACACCACAATCACCAAATTCACAATTTACCTTAAGGTTCACTCTTCATGTTGTACATTCTGTGGGTTTGAACAAAAGTACAGTGACATATATTCATCATTATAATCTAAAGATTATTTTTCACTGCCCTAAAAATCCTCTGTGCTCTGCTTACTCATCTCTCTCTCCTCACCCACAACCACTGATCTTTTTGTGTCTCCATAGTTTTGTCTATTCCAGAATGTGTAAGCATCCGAGGGCAGGCTTCTATGTATACATTAGCTTTCAACTCCTATATGTACCAACAGGTACCAACAAAAATTGTATGGTATGTTTAGTCTTGTATATTTATTTATGCTTCTCTAAAATACTTTTTTTTTTTAAGATTTTATTTATTTATTTGGCAGACAGACAAGTAGGCAGAGAGGCAGGCAGAAAGAGAGGAAGGGAAGCAGGCTCTCTGCTGAGCATAGACCCCAATGCGGGACTTGATCCAAGGACCCAGGGATCATAACCTGAGGTGAAAGCAGAGGCTTTAACCACTGAGCCACCCAGGCGCCCCTAAAATACTCTTTTAGACCTAAACAACTCTTACCATAATCACTACTGTTTAAAAAAAATGCACCTGCATAGATTTAAAATTGTCCTACAAAATTCTCATTCTTTGAAGCCTTTTCTGAATGATTTCTAAGTCACTGATACCTAGATTTTTCCACACAACATTCTCTATTACTTTGGTGAGGTAACATTTATTAAGAGAATCCATGACAGGGACGCCTGGGTGGCTCAGTGGGTTAAGCCTCTCTGCCTTTGGCTCAGGGAATGATATCAGGGTCCTGGAATCAAGCCCCACATCGGGCTCTCTGCTCAGCAAGGAGCCTGCTTCCCCCACCTCTCTCTCTCTGCCTGCCTCCCCCTTTGTGATCTCTCTCTCTCTGTCAAATAAATAAATAAAATCTTTAGGAAAAAAAAAAAGAGAGAGAGAGAGAGAATCCATGACAGAACTAAAAGCTATTGGTAGTGGGATCTTAAACCAGGTTTACCTGTAGCCAGCAAACCTACATCTGACTCCAGCTTTAGGAATGTTGCTGAACATGTCTAATATACCTCATCCCAGAACCTCCTGCACTCTTCACACCCACATACAAATATTTAGTTCATAGGGAAGAAAACAATAATTCAAAATTGTCTCAGAGTCTTTCTTCCAATCTGCAGAAATCTATGTTCAAGTTTTGAGGCAGGCCTTTTCTGTGTTTACACACCTACATGAAGTGACTACACGAAACTACATCCAACTGCAAGCTAGCAAACAGGAATTTTTTAAAAATCCCATCTTCTATAAAACATCTAATTTTCAGGTATGTCAAAGTATAAAAGAAGAAAAAAAAAGCTCAATTTAGAATCAAAGAACTAAGACAAAGTAAAACAAAGCAAGAGAGGAGCCTGAGATGGGGAAAAGAATAATGTAGAACACAATCAGCTCACTCTTCACTTTAAAAATTCGACTGCAACCAGACTCACCCTATTACTATATACACCTGGAAAATTAGAGGGTGGAGGGATAAATGAAAACCTGCTTTCAGACACTGGACACTAAACAGCACAGTACTGAGATCTTTGAGGGAAAGAATTCTAGAAATCCACACAGGGTTCCCAAATCTGTTGCTGAATACTAGTCATATGTGCCCAGGGCAAAAACTCTATAAGATCAGTTAAAAATGACCAGGAAGGTATAAAATGCAGGGCATTCAATAGAAAACCAGGAGAGTCATTAGTAGTGGAGCTAAACTAGATCTAGAAAAATCGCTCCTCCTCAGCCACCCTCAAAAAAAAAATTAAAAAAAAAAACAAAAAACATTTATAACTGCACTGAACTTACAATTTTCTCAAAATAAAAGGTTTAATTACAAAAAACTTAACTTAGTTAAAAAATATAATACTCAAAAGGATCAAACTGATCTGCAAGGAACTTCACTTCCTGCTAGAACACAGCCCAACAGTCTGTAAAGGAAGAAAACAAAATCCAGCATTCAGTAAATGCAAGTTTATAGTGTCCACTACCCAATTAAAAAAATTACTAGCCATGTGAAATTGCAGGAAAATGTGACCCATAAATGGGAGGAAACTCAGTCAACAGGAACAAAAAGATAAACACTGAAATTAGCAGAAAAGATTTCAAAACATATATTACAAATATGCTCAATGATTTACAGGACCATGAAAGTATAATGAGGAAAATAGAAGACATACAAAGAACCATTTAAAACTCTTAAGAGCTGGTGCTTGCTTCAGCAGCATATATAATAAAACTCTAAGAGCTGAAAAATACAGTACATGAAAATATAGCAAAAGACATGAACTTATAAGAGAAAGTAAAATGTAATTCCTAGAAATTTTAAAAAACACATCAAAAACAAAGCATTACTTCCATGGGCTCATCAATACATGAAACACAAGTTAAGGAAAGAAGTTGCAAATGTGAGGATAGGTCAACAGACATTATCTAAATTAAAACACACACCAAAAAAAGAGAGAGAGAGAGAAGACAAAGCATCTAAGAGTTCTTGTGAAGATATTTCCATACCCACCATTAAAAACTTAAGGCAAATATTATAGTGCACAAACCTAAGCTTGCCAAAAGGTCTATCCATGTCATTTAAGTGGGCTGTGCAGCGTTGGTGGTATAGTGGTGAGCATAGCTGCCTTCCATGTCATTTAAGTGCATTCAGAAACCAACATGACAGGGGCACCTGGGTGGCTCAGTGGGTTAAAGCCTCTGCCTTTGGCTCAGGTCATGATCCCAGGGTCCTGGGATGGAGCCCCACATTGGGGGGAGGGGGTCTCTGCTGGGCAGGTAGCCTGCTCCCTCCTCTCTCTCTCTGACTGCCTCTCTGCCTCCTTGTGATCTCTGTCAAATAAATAAATAAAATCTTAAAAAAAAAAAAAAAAAAAAGAAACCAACATGACAAAACAGATACAGAAAATTATTTTTTAAATACCACTATTTTGAATTAATAAAGGACACATCTCAGTTAAGCAAGGGCCATATCACAATCAGTTTGAGTCTCAGAGTCCATATTTGTAATCCCCCTAACATTTGTATACATTGTACATTGTCTACTTCAAAAACAGCTTCCAAACTTACTGAACAGTACAAAGTATAATCTCCAAACACTTCAATAAAATAATAAGTACCTTGTTCAATCCATATATATCTTGGTACAGACGCTAATTCCATTACACTGCAACAAACTGTTTCAACTGTCTCATGGTAGTTCTGGTTGTAACTAACCAAGTATTCAAATCTTTCAAAGGTTAAGTACTAAAAATAAAACATTACCAAGATCATCAGAGCAAGGTACAATCCAAAGTCATTCAGAAAAATAAAGAGTAGTTATATCTTATCTATACAAAACCAAAGAGGGATACCTGGGTGGCTCAGTAGGTTAAGTGTCTGCCTTCGGCCCAGGTCATGATCCCAGGGTACTGGTGTGAAGGGCTCTCTAGTTGGGCTCCCTGCTCAGCAGGGCGTCTGCTTGCCCCCCCCCCACCTCCGGCCCTGTTCATGCGCACGCACTCTCTCTCTGTCTCTCTCTTTCTTAAATATATAAATAAATAAATAAAATCTTTTAAAAAATAAAATAACATAAACAAGACCAAAGAACCACTTTGATATTTTGGCACCAAATGCCAAACCCTAACAATTACTAGACTCTTTTCAGTAATCTTATAATTTACAATATCTCAAAATGTTCAAAACTTGCAATTTCTCTAGCTTCCTCCTTCCCCTTACACCAAGTGCCATGCAAGCAACCCCAAGCCATCCTCCATTTTCAACTGGCCCCAAAGGATTTCCTTGAAAGACAAGGAAAAGGGTGAAAAGAAAAAAATAAAACCTCAAATCCTCCTTTTATGAAAACACTGATAACAATCTTCACAGGCAGCAGTTCAGTTCCAGCCTCTGCCCCATCATCACACTCCTTCCTACTTTCTTTTTTTTTTTTAAGATTTTATTTGTTTATTTATTTGACAGAGAAAGAGAGAGAGAGAGAGATCACAAGTAGGCAGAGAGGCAGGCAATGGGCGGGGGTGGGGGACTAGCAGGGGGAGAAGACCCTCAGCCGAACAGAGAGCTCAATGCAGGGGCCCAATCCAGGACCCTGAGACCATGACCCGAGCCAAAGGCAGCGGCTTAACCCACTGAGCCACCCAGGTGCCCCTCCTTCCTACTTTCATTTGATAAGATAAAATGTCCTAAAAATAAACTTAAGTCATTTTTCAAAAGTAGAGAGTAAATTTATCTGGTATTTTGTACAATGGTTTCTCCCTAAACTATCTCCGTTAAGACTTGTGTTTAACATTGTCTTAAGTCACATATTCCATAAATAAAGTCAGATAAAGTAAGGAAGAAAAGGAATAGAAGGCAAACTTCGTAGACTTTGTAATTTCACTGTAATTTGTAATTTAATAAGGGAATTTTTTTTTTAATGGAGGTAAAGGGCTCCTGGCTCACTCAGTCAGAAGAGCACTCAACTCTTGATCTCAAGGTCATGAGTTTCAAGACCCACATTGCACATAGAGATCACTTAAGTGAATAAATAAATATATGAAAACTTGTAATTTTTTTTTAAATAGGGGTACCTGCAGCAGCCCCGAAGGACTAAAACACCAGCTTCCAAACCTTTTTCTTCACTCTCAAAGATCCAAAAGAACTGTGATTTAAAAAAAAAAAAAATTCCTTCAATAGCTTATTCAGTGATTACTGAGGTGTGTTTCCGGTGGGCCAAGGAAGATGTTATATAGTAGGTAAGAAATTTATCTTTGTCAGTGAATACATAAGTAACTCAGGCAGTCAAGGGTCTGTCTTCGGCTCAGATCATGACCCTGGGGCCTGGGATTGAGCCCCGCATCGTTCCTGGCTCAGGGGAGAGTCTGCTTCTCCCTCTGCCACTTCACCCCACCTTGTACTCCTTCTCTAACAAATAAATAGATAAAATCTTAAATAAATAAATAAACAAACAAATAAATAAATAAATAGGGGAACCTGGGTGGCTCAGTCGTTAAGTGTCTGTCTTCGACTCAGGTCATGATCCCAGGATCCTGGGATTGAGCCCCGCATCGCATCGGAGCTTCTTGCTCAGTGGGAAGCCTGCTTCTCCCTCTCCCAGCCCCCGTGCTTGTGTTCGCTCTCTAGCTATGTCTCTCTCTGCCAAATAAATAAAATCTTTAAAAAGGAGACAAGGGAGACTCAAAATACCTATGTGCTAGCTTCAGGAACAGAAATTTTGAAAGAATAAGAGACTACAATGGGCCAGCAAAGAAAGGACACCATGATTAATACAAGTAATAGTCATTAAAAGATAAGCAGGGGAAACAATCTCTGGTATTTATGGTAGGGAAAAAAAAAAAAAAAAAAGAGGTAGCTTAGATCAGGAAACCAAATATGGCCAAGAAATGTTACTACTTATTCCTCCAGCATGAAAATTACCCAATACACTCTCAATCTTGACCTAGATCCAGTTCTATTCACACATTCCAGGGTTCTTCTTTAAACAGAACATCAATTCTAACTATCATCGAAGGCTTAGAATTGGGAGAATTTTAATTAAGTTTATGTACATTTAAGAAAGGTGCAGCAAGGGGCGCCTGGGTGGCTCAGTGGGTTAAGCCGCTGCCTTCAGCTCAGGTCATGATCTCAGGGCCCTGGGATCGAGTCCCGCATCGGGCTCTCTGCTCAGCAGGGAGCCTGCTTCCTCCTTCTCTCTGCCTGCCTCTCTGCCTACTTGTGATCTCTCTCTGTCAAATAAATAAATAAAA
>NC_081566.1:26085621-26098689 GCF_022355385.1 Mustela nigripes | reverse complement strand
CTTTAAAAAAAAAAAAAAAAAGAAAGGTGCAGCAATTAAGAAAATCATCTCATGGGCGCCTGGGTGGCTCAGTGGGTTAAGCCGCTGCCTTCGGCTCAGGTCATGATCTCAGGGTCCTGGGTCAAGTCCCACATCGGGCTCTCTGCTCAGCGGGGAGCCTGCTTCCTCCTCTCTCTGCCTGCCTCTCTGCCTACTTGTGATCTCTCTCTGTCAAATAAATAAATAAAAATCTTTAAAAAAAAAAAAAATCATCTCATGGCAAACACCAGAACTAGGCCTCAAAGGACCTACAGGGTTGGATTCAAGATGGATCTACAGACTTCAGCACAGCAGTATGGAATACAGGTCTTGCTAGTGTTCTACCATTAATGTGACTTAACTTCTTTTTTCTGCTTCTCAAGGATATCAACTTACAATATACAGTCTTTCCAATACCAATGCTACAAGGACGTTAATTAAAATAGTCCAATTTGGGTGTTTATTTATTTCAAATTCCCAAGACAGAAAATATAATTGGTCCAAAACTATCTCTTCAAACCAATTCCAAGATGATGTAATTACTAAATTTTAGTCACACTTCAGAAAAGCACCCATCACAGGTCAATCAATGAGAAGACATCAAGTTCACACAAAAGAAAAACACAGATCCCTACATGAGCGGTCACAGAAACAGAAATTTCTATTATAAGGAAGGAGGGATAGGGAGGTTCCATAGATCATATGTGTCATTAGATGACACCCTTGTCCCATTATCCAGGGTTTGTAAAAGTTATCTCTAAACTGCATGGAAGACGGGTCCTTTGTATCCCTATATGGAATTTCTAAAGTAACTTTCTTTAAAAAGTGTTTTAATGGTTAAAGGGATGCCTGGATGGTTTAGTTGGTTAAGGGTCTGATTTCAATTCAGGTCATGATCTCAGGGTCCTGGGATGGAGCCCCACATCCTTATTCTTGGGCTCCACACTGAGCAAGGAATCTGCTTATCCTTCTCCGTCTCCCCCTCTTAGTGATCCATCTCTCTCTCAAATAAATAAATAAAATATTTTAAAAAGAATTGTTTTAGGGGCATATGGCTAATTAAATGACTGCCTTCAGCTCAGGTCATGATCTGAGTGCTGGGATAGAGGCCACATTGGCTCCCTGCTCAGTGGGGAGCCTGCTTCTCCCTCTCCCTCAGCCTGCTGCTCCCCCTGCTTGTGCTGTCAAATAAATAAATAAAATCTTTAAAAAAAAAAAAGTTTAAAAAATTGTTTTAGTGATTAACTTTTATTTTATAAATACAGTACTGAATATAAAGTATAATCCCAATTTGCCTTCTGTTCTTGAACTAAAAACCCAAACACTGTAATATAAATAACACATACCTCTACAGAGAACACATTCAACCAAAATGTGAAAGAAAATCTGGACCATGTCTTTGGTCTAAGAAATATACTACTAGTATACTTAGTATACTTAGTATACAGAAGTATAGAGAAGTATACTATTAATTGACCCAAGTTTATTACTGAGAATCAAAACACCACCTTTAGGGGCGCCTGGGTGGCTCAGTGGGTTAAGCCGCTGCCTTCGGCTCAGGTCATGATCTCAGAGTCCTGGGATCGAGTCCCGCATCGGGCTCTCTGCTCGGCAGAGAGCCTGCTTCCCTCTCCCTCTCTCTCTCTCTCTGGCTGCCTCTCTGTCTACTTGTGATTTCTCTCTGTCAGATTAATAAATAAAATCTTTAAAAAAAAAAAAAAAAAAAAAAACACCACCTTTAAAAAGTAATAATAGCCAATAAGTCCATAAAAAGATGTTCAACATCACTAGTCAATACAGGAAAATAAATCAAAGCCACAATGAGATATTGTACATGCACTACACTGACTATAATTAAAAAAAAAAAAGAAAAGAAAAAGGCGCCTGGGTGGCTCAGCAGTTAAGTGTCTGCCTTTGGCTCAGGTCATGATCCCAGGGTCCCAGGATGGAACCCCACATCAGGCTCCCTGCTCAGCGGGAAGCCTGCTTCTCCATCTCACACTCCTCTTGCTTGTGTTCCCTCTCACACTGCTTCTCTCTCTCTGTCCAATAAATAAAATTTTAAGAAAAAAAATGTTGAGGGGCGCCTGGGTGGCTCAGTGGTTAAGCCGCTGCCTTCGGCTCAGGTCATGATCTCAGGGTCCTGGGATCGAGTCCCGCATCGGGTTCTCTGCTCGGCAGGGAGCCTGCTTCCTCCTCTCTCTCTCTCTCTGCCTGCTTCTCTGCCTACTTGTGATTTCTCTCTGTCAAATAAATAAATAAAATCTTTAAAAAAAAAAATGTTGATGTGGATGCAGAGAAATTTAAATCCTTGCACACAACTGGCAGGAATATAAAATAGTGCAGCCTCTGGGGAAAACAGTTTGGCAGTCAAAAGGTTAAATACAGAATTACCATATGAGTTTAGCCAATTACACTCCTAGGTAAATACTACAAAGCCTGGAGAACATTATATTCAAACAAAAACTTCTACACAAATGTTTATAAGAACATTATTCATAATAAATAAAAAATGGAAACAACCCAAATGTCCATCATCTCATGAGTGGATAAAAGAAACATGGTCGGGGCACCTGGGTGGCTCAGTGGGTTAAGGCCTCTGCTTTCGGCTCAGGTCATGATCCCAGCATCCTGGGATCGAGCCCCGCATTGGGCTCTCTGCTCGGCAGGGAGTCTGCTTCCTCCTTTCTCTCTGCCTGCCTCTCTGCATACTTGTGATCTCGGTCTATCAAATGAATAAATAAAATCTTTTTTAAAAATTTTTTTAAAAAAATTTAAAAAAAGAAACATGGTCGATCACTATAATGGAGTATTATTCAGCCATAAAAAGTGATACACACTATAACACAGATTAACCTTAAAAACATTATGCTAAGTGAAATAAGCCAGACACAAAATACCCTATATTGTATGATTCCACTTACATGAAATGTCCAGAATAGGCAAATCTATAGAGTCAGAGAGCAAATTAGGGGTTGCCAAGGAAGAAAAGGACAGTGACTATTTAATGAGAATACGGTTTTCTCTTGGAGTGATGAACATGTTCTGGAATAGATAGTGGTGATGGTTGCACAATACTGGCAATGTATTGTGAATTGGTTTGAATGGTGAATTTTAAAATTCACCATAAAGTGGTGAATTTCATGAGGTAAGAAATCTACCCTAATTTTTTAATATAAGGAATAGAGAAAGGGCGTGGAAATACAAATACAAATACAAAGTCTACAGAATGAAAGCAGACTATTGCAAAATTCTTACATTGTATATGAAATGATGTAACATTATTTGAAGGCAGAGCATGAAAAGTTAAAAATGAGTATTGTAAACCCTAAAGAACTCCCTGGCCAAAAACACACACTCTCTCACCCTACACAACTACCACCAGTAAGTCAATAGTGGAAATAAAATAGAAATCTTAAAAATATCCAATTAATCCAAAAGAAGGAAAGATAAAAAAGAGACAAAAACCAAATGGAAAAGAAAAATAGAAAACAAAGAGCAAGCAAGACATACACATAAAACCAAAAACATCATAACAATGTTAAAATATAAACAATTTAGGGGTACATGGATGGCTCAGTCAGTTAAGCATCCAACTCTTAATTTCACTCTCTCTCTCTCTCAAATAAATCTTTATTTATTTTTTTTATTTGAGAGAGACAGGTCATGCAGGGGGAGGGGCAGAGGGAGATGCAAAGGGAGGGACAGTGGAAGGGGCAGAGGGAGAAGTCCCCCCTGAGCAGGGAGCCCAATGCAGAACTCAATCCCAGGACCCCAGGATCATGACCTGAGCAGACATCAGGTGCTTAACTGACGGAGTCACCCAGGCACCCCAGTAAATAAATCTTTAAAATATTACACACACACAACGCACACACACAGCCTAACCAATCCATTTAATAGGCAAACCATCTAATTAAATTAAAAGGAAGCTATCTATAAGAAACTTACCTTTTTTTTTTTTTTTGAAATTTTATTATTTGACAGAGTGATAGAGCAAGAGACGAAAAACAAGCAGGTAGAGTGAAAGAGGGAGAAGCAGACTCCCCACAGAGCAGGAAGCCCAATGCAAGGCTCGATCCCAGGACACCAGGATCTTGACCCAAGCCAAAAACAGATGCTCAACAACTGAGCCACTCAGGCACCCCAAGAAACCTACTTTAATTAAAACAGATATAAAAAAGTGAAGGATGACAAAAAAAAAAAAAATGCCAAGTGAACACTTAACAAAAAGAAAGGTGGAAAGGCTATATTAACATCAGACTAATTAGATTTTACAAAAATATTACCAGGAATAAAGAGAGACATTTAAAATAATAAATCAATTCACCACCTCTAAATGTGTGTGCCCTACTAAATAAACTTCAAAATACACAAAGTAAAAGCTGACAAAGTTAATGAAGACACAGCCAAATCCACAATTATGGTTGGAATGGTTAAAGATTTTAACATGCTTCTTTCAGGAATTAGTAAAACAGGTATATAGAAAATTAATAGAGCACATAGAATGTAATACCATCCTGACTATTTGACATTTATAGAATATTCCAAACAACACAGAGCAAAATACTAATTTTTTTCAAGTGCATATAGAACATTAACAAAGAAAAAGCTTACGGTAGACCACTAAACAAGTCTCAATAAATTTAAAAGGACTGAATTCAGGGGCAACCGGGTGGCTGAGATGGTTAACCCACTGCCTTCAGCTCAGGTCACAATCTCCAGGTCCTGGGATCAATTGAGCCCCACATGGGGCTCCCAGCTCAAGGGGAAGTCTGTTTCTCCCTCTCCCTCTACCTCTCCCCCTGCTTATTCTCTCTCTCTGTCTCTCTTCTGAAAAAAAGGAGTGACTTCATACAAATCATATTCCCTGAACAAAGCTGAAGTATATTAAAAATCAGTAACACAATATCCAGAAAATTCTGAGAAATTAAACAACGTATTTCTAAATAACCCACAGTTCAAACAAGAAATCACAATGGAAATTATAAAGTATCTGAAGTGAATGAAAATTAAAAGACACTACTAATGTGAGGATTAGAAAAGAAGGCCAAATCAATTATCTAAGCTTCCATATTCAGAAATGAAAAAAAAGATGAAATTCAAAATAGAAGCAAAGAAATAATAAAAATGAACCTGAAAATTAGTGAAATAGGAAATGGACAAACTACATAGAAAACCAAAATATCAAAACAATCTGAAAGGATTAGTAAAACTGATAACCCTCTAAACTGTTCAAGAAAAAAAGAGAAAACACAAATTTCCACTATCAGGAATGAAAGAAGCAGCAACCCTTCCAATTCCATAAGCATTAAGAGTATAAGAAAATACTATGAACTTTATGTTGTAAATTCAATAACTTGTGTGAAATGGACAAATCCCTTAGCAGACAAACTACCAAACCTTACTCAAGAAATAAAGAACAGGAATAGCCCTTTATCTATTAAAGAAACTATAGTAAATAAAACCCTCCCACAAAAACTTTGGCTTCCCTGGTGAATTCTACCAAACACTTAAGGAAGAAACATATTAATTCCATACAAACTCATTCAGAAAATAAAAGAGAGAACATTTATCATTCCCTCTTTAGAAAGGGGATACCAGCATTACCCTGTGTGACGGGCTGAACTGTGTTTCCCCCAAATTCCTATGTTGAAATCCTAGCCCTCCAGTACCTCCAATTGTGACTATATTTGGAAATTGGGCCTTAGAGGTAAACATATTGGGCCCTAGTCCAATGACTTGTGTCCTTATAAGAAGAAATTAGAATACAGACAACACAAAGATCACAACGTGACCATGTGAAGACACATCAAGAAAGTGGTCAAGCCAAGGAGGAACACAAACCTGTTGATACCTTGACCTTGGACTACTAACCTCTAAAACTGTAAGAAAACAAATTTCTGTTATTTAAGCTACTCAGTCTGCTCATTACGGTATGGTAAACCTAGCACTAATACACCTGATACCAAAACCAAACCATACACACACACACACACACACACAATATATATACACATATATATACACATACATACATATATATAAGTATATATATGTACACACACATACATGTGTTTTTTATAAGAAAACCATACACCAGTATTACTCATGAATATATAAAACAATCCCTTTAAAAAATTAATGAATGGGGCATAAAAAAGGAAGTAAAACTGGAAATTGGAAAAAAAGTAAAACTGTCTTGATTTGCAGATGACATGATTATATTCTCAGAAAACTCCATAGATCTACCAAAAAACCATTAAAACAAGTAAATTCAACAATCACAGGATACAAGGTCAAAATACAAAAGTAAGTTTTATTTCTACACATTATCAACAATTAGAAATTGAAATTAAAATAATATTTACATCATCAAAAACATGAAATACTTAGGATTAAGTTTAACAAAATACATGCAAGTTCCAAACACTGAAAAACTACAAAATTATAAAACATTACTAAGAGAAATTAAAGACCTAAATAATAGAAGAAATATACTATTGTCATGGCTCAGAGATTCAGTATCATTAAGATAATCTATCTTCCCAAATTGAGTCATAGAGTCGAAGTAACTCGAATTAAAATCCTAGCATGCTGTTTTGAAGAAATTGATAAGTTAATTCTAAAATCCATGAGGAAATGCAAAGGATCTAAATAACCAAAATGACTTTGAAATACAGGAACAAAGTTACACTATCTGGTATCAAGATTTACTAAAATGATACAGTAATCAGGATACTGTGGTATTTGCATACGGATAAACATACAGATCAAGAGAAAAAGACTCCAGAAAAAAACCTTATACACTGGGGCGCCTGGGTGGCTCAGTGGGTTAAGCCGCTGCCTTCAGCTCAGGTCATGATCTCAGGGTCCTGGGATCGAGTCCCGCATCGGGCTCTCTGCTCAGCAGGGAGCCTGCTTCCTTCTCTCTCTCTCTCTGCCTGCCTCTCCATCTACTTGTGATTTCTCTCTGTCAAATAAATAAATAAAATCTTAAAAAAAAAAAAAAACCTTATACACATATGGCTAATTAATTTTTAAGAAAAGTTTCAAGAAAATTCCATGAGCAAAGATGGCTTTTTCAACAAATGGGTGCCACAATCAGTGGTTATCTAGGGAGGAAAGGAAAAATCTTCAACCCTTACCACACACAGTATATAAAAACTAACATGAAAGAATCATTTATCTATCCATGAGAAAACTAAAAAAATATATAAGACATCTATAGGAAATACAAAAGAATATATAAGAAATTTATATAAATATATATAAGAAATATACAAAAAATATAAGAAATATATAAGAAATAAATATAAATATAATAATAAATATAAGAATATGTGAAATCTAGAATATATATTATATTATATATAATAAATAAGAAATATGTAAGAAAATCTTTTGACTTCACGCTAGGCAACAAATTCTTGGATAGAACAAAGAAGTCATAAACCATAAAAGGAACAAATGATAGACTAGACTTCAAACTTAAAACACTTGCACATCAAAAGACACTGTTAAAAAACAAAAAGGTAAGCAACAGACTGAGAGAAAACATCACAATATATAGGACTGACAAAATACTTGTATCCGGCATATATAAAGAACCCTCACAATTCAAGACAAGAGAAAAATGAGCAAAAGATTAGAACACTTTATAAAAAAGAGATGCACATGAGAAAATTAGCACATGGAAATATGTTCAATGTCATCAGTCATGAAGGCAATCCAAATTATAGTGAAAAACTACTACACACCCAGTAGAATAAAATTTGAGACTTTGAAAAAAAACTGAAATACCAAATGTTGACAAGAATATGGAACTGGAACTCTTCTACATTCCTGATAGAACTGCAAAATGATAGGGCGCCTGAGTGGCTCAGCTGGTTAAGCATCTGCAGTCTGCTCAGGTCATGATCCCAGGGTCCTGGGATGGAGTCCTGCATTGGACTCCCTGCTCGGGGGAGTCTCCCTCTGTCCCTCCCTCTGCCCCTTCCCCTGCTCGCTTATGCTCTCTCTTTCTCTCTCTCTATCCCCCTCTCTTGCTCTCACTCTTTCAAATAAAATCTTTTTAAAAAAGAAATTCCTTATTTAAAAAATGAAATGCAAAATGATAATGATACAGCCACTTTTAAGAACAATTTTGTAATGTATTATAAAGTTAAACATATACTTGGCCATACAACCCAGCCAATACACGCCTAAATATTTACCCAAGAGATATGAAGGTATGTTTACATGAATACCTGAATGTAAATGTTTTCAACTTTCTTCACATTGTCAAAAACTAGAAACAAAAAAACTCATGTTATATCCATGTGATGGAATACTACTCATCAATTAAAAGAGAAAAATTAGTGGAATATTCAATATCAAATCTGAAAAACATTATGCCAAATAAAAACAGACACAAAAGATTACCTACTGAATGACTCCCTTAATAAAAAATCCCAGGAAAGGGATGCCCGGGTGGCTCAGTAGTTAAGTGCCTTAACTCAGTAGGTTAACTCAGTAGGTTAAGTAGGTTAAGTGCTCAGTAGTTTAAGTGCTTTGACTCGGGTCATAATCCTGGGGCCCTAGGATTGAGTCCCACATCAGACTCCCTGCTCAGCAGGGAGTCTACTTCTCCCTATCCTTATGCCCCTCCCCTGCACCCACCCACCTCCACTCATCCACATCTGCCTGTGTTCTCTCTCTAATAAATAAATAAAATCCTTTTTTTAAAAAATCCTAGGAAAAGCAAAACTATAGCACTAGAAAAATCACTGGTTGCCTGGTGCCAAAGTAAGGATAGCAGGGTATAAAGTGTAGGCAAAAGTGAACTTTCTAGAGTGATGGGGAAAATGTTCTAGATCTTAATTAGGATGCTGGTTACACAAATGTATTCATTTTTCAAAACTCACTGAATTGAGCTATGCAATTAAAAACAATGATTTCTGGGGCACCTGGGTGGCTCAGTCAGTTAAGCACCTGCCTTTGGCTCAGGTAATGATCTTGGGGTCCTGGGATAGAGCCCCAAGTCAGGTTTCCTGCTCATCAGGGAGCCTGCTTCTGCCTCTTCCTCTGTCTCCCCACCCCAACCCCCGCTGTTGCTCTCTCTCAAATAAATAAAATCTTCCTCTCTACCTTCATTTCCTCATCTATAAAATGGAAATGATAAAAGTATCTGTATCAAACAATTATCATGAAGATTGAAGAGCTAATGTTAAACCATCAGAATAGTGCCTGGCAAATAATAACATCTTACAGTAGAGCATGTATTTTACTAGGAGTATGTATACCAAGCCAATAGGTTAGTACAGCACATTCACTTTGGAGTGAACATGGCATTTATTGAGTTTCAAGTATCTTTAAAAGAGTCCCAAGAATAGTTATCTGTAATTTTCACTTAACCCACTTTGTCTCATTACCTCTATTAAAGCCAAAATGCCCATCCTTGAACTAATACTGAGGCCAGAGAATTCTAATACATGACTTGGTCCTGGTATCACGTGTTCCAACTCTGAATTTGGGGAAGAGCTCCCATACCAAATCACACAGACCAGGAAGAGAGGAGGATGGACTTCCATAAGTTAATACCAGAATTACAACGAATAAGAAATCAGACCACCTATTACAACCCACCTTCCTCTCTATGTAGAAATAGAGACAAAATCAGTTCATGAAACTTAATTATGAAAAATGAAAGTAATTAACTTATATATGAAGATATGAAGAGAAAACATGTTACTCTCAATGAAACATTAGTTGAGATGGTAGGAACCTATACACCTAGCACCTGCCACATACATACATACATAAATAAATAAAGAGGGCGAAGTGAAGAACAAAGATGAAGAGACACCACATATAAAAACAAGAATTTAAGAAGCATTTTATTTTGTACAATACAAACCTTAACAGGAAAAAAAAAAGACTACTTGCACTGTTAAAGCCTTCCTCCGAAGCTACAGAAGCTTTAAGAAAAGGGTTGCAGGCTAAAATAATTATTTATTTAAAACAGAAAGAAAACAACAGTAACAATATACACATGCAAGGAGAAAAAATGAGCAACAAGGTTTAAGGCTTTAGTTACTTTAATCAGTAACAAATTTTTTTAGGGGCATCTAGCTGGCTGGCACAGTCAGTAGAGCAATGACTCTTGATCTTGGGGTTGTGGATTCGAGCCTCACGTTGGATGTAGAGATTACTTAAAAAAAATATATTTTTTTAAGTTTTTAAATTAAAAAATAGCAATTTTTAGAATATAACCAAATAAGTAATGTTGGCTTATTATCCGGAAAGGTTTCTAAAAGGAAAGGGAAGCTACTAATCAATACAGTCTTTAATAATGAACTACTACTGCCTAGTACCTTCCTCTCAATTTACAGACCAGAATTCAAGTTGATAGTCTTTCATATCCTGCTTCATAATCTTCACTTTCATTCGCTCTACCACTTGATTCACCTAAGTCTGCTGACAAGGATGCTGATAATCCATCATCTGATAGCCAGAAAGACCATAATGAACTACTATGATTTTATATCATTTCCCACAGAGTATCTTTTGCCATTGTTATCCAAATGATGCGTGGCATTATAAAGCAAAAGATTCATCAGGTTTCAGTTTTGCAGATTCAAGGAAGTTCTCACCTGATGTTACTACAATAATAACATAATGAATTCTAAAGTTTATTTCAGTAGTTTAATATTACACTTTAAAAGCTCTTTAAGTTAGAGTTAGTCCTATTTATAAGCTCACTGTGGTTTCAAAAGTCCATCTAAATTTTCCACTTACTTTTCTGTCACAAGGAAAATTATATATCATAATTCAGTGACTTTCAAATTTTTTTCAGCATGATACCCTATAAGATATACATCGTATGTAAGTATGTAATAACCAAAAGTTCAAACAAAGTTATCTTTATCATGACAAGTTATGCGACATCTCCTATCTTACCTCACTTTTTGGTAGTTTGAAAAACACAGCAGCAACAATGATCAACAGGTTTCATCTTCAGTGCTAAATGTGGTTAATAGGTAATGGCTTCCTAGAATGTTATGCTGAGGATTACGAGACATGTGAATTCAGAAAAGTTGCCATGGTACTAAGAGAAGCAACAACGCCAGGATATGATACCATAATTACATGACTAAAAGTCTCACTTCACATTAAATCCTGAGCTTTTTCAGGACAGTCTATTATTAATAGGATGACACAAGAGAGGCAGTCACATATTTATGAAACAGCAGATCTATCTAATGTAGATCCTATCTATTCTGGATCAGGTAGATGATCAGAATTAATCTTCCCATAAGGGGCAATCTACTTGAAAATACTTATTTCCACCTCAGAATAACTGAGACTTGCAGGACAGAAAAAGTAATTTCAGGTAGCTGGAAAAGCTAATGCAGAGGCAGTAGTAATGTGCTAGAAGAAAGATGTCATTTTAGACTCATAGTTTAGTTAAATGAACACGTAAGAAAAATAAGAAAAATCTAACAAAAACTGACTTTGAATTTCAAAGATTTATTCAACCTCAAACTAAATACTACTCTCCCCTGTACTACAAATTTTCCAACTATAAAACACCGTTAGAATTATCTGCAACTTGGGGTGCCTGGGTTGCTCAGTGGGTTAAAGCCTTTGCCTTCAGCTTGGGTCATGATCCCAGGGTCTCTGCTCCACGGTCCAGGGTCTCTCTGCATCAGGCTCTCTGCTTAGCAGGAGCCTACTTTCCTTCCTCTCTCTCTACCTGGCTCTTTGCCTACTAATGATCTCTGTCTGTCAAATAAATAAAATCTTTAAAAATACACATATATAAAGAAGAATTATCCGCAACTTGATAATACGTGGTATGAAACAAATAGTTAAGTGAAAACCATAAATCCCCAAAATGTTCATCAATTCAGCAATTAAATATAAACTTACTTTCAAATATGACATAAGTCAAGAGAGGCCAATGTGTGTTACTGAAAATCAGGCATTTGACTTTAAGTCAACTGTTCTCAAAAAAGGGTAAAAGGGCATGTCACTACCACCTGGAAAGCTTTTCCTAACTACACTGTCATTCTGCCCTCCAATTCTGGTCCCTCCTCTTGATGTGGGCAAGCAAACAGGCACGAGAATGGACAGGTTAGGGATAAAAACATTTCTCTCATGAGATTATTAAACAGTTGTTTCTCTCCAACCTACCACATTGTCAAATGAATAAATGAATAATGAATGAAATGAATAAATGAATAAATTAAATCCTTTAAAAAAAAAAAAAAAGGACCACTAGGCTAAATACATGTGCTTATAAACTTTCTAATTTCATACAAATAAAGGACTAAGCTGAGAACTGGGAGGTCTGGGTCCTCATTTTCCCCCATATCTGTCCAATCTGAAACAAAGTTACTTCTTTGTGCCTCAATGGGAATGTATTACGTCAAAACTAGAAGTTATACATAACTTCCTGGAATTGTTCTTAAGGATAAAAATCTTTAAAATGTGATGAATAAGGATTTATCATCATTATTCAAACTTTACCTTCACTTAGGTATAAAAGCACTGTCTGACCCTGAAGCATACAAAACAAGACCAACCACCCAGAGCTAATTAGAAATGAGAAAGAGTGGGGAGCCTGGGTGGCTCCCTCGTCAAGGGTCTGCCTTCAGCTCAGGTCATGATCCCAGGGTCCTGGGATTGAGCTCCACATCAGGCTCCCTGCTCCTTGGGAAGCCTGCTTCTCCCTCTGCTTATATGCCCTCTCTCGCTGTCTCTCTCTCTGTCAAATAAATAAAATCTTAAAAAAAAAAAAAAAAATGAAAAGGATTACTTGGGCCTTGACTAATCCCTATCTTCAACCCCAAAAGCTTGGCCAAAGCAAACCTAGCTTGAGAATTGGGAAAACAGGGCGCCTGGGTGGCTCAGTGGGTTAAGCCGCTGCCTTCGGCTCAGGTCATGATCTCGGGATCCTGGGATCGAGTCCCGTGTCGGGCTCTCTGCTCAGCAGGGAGCCTGCTTCCCTTCCTCTCTGTCTCTGCCTGCCTCTCCGTCTACTTGTGATTTCTCTCTGTCAGGTAA
>NC_081566.1:26050293-26085521 GCF_022355385.1 Mustela nigripes | reverse complement strand
AAAAAAAAAAAAAAAAAAAAAAAAAAAAAAAAAAAAAAAAGAGAATTGGGAAAACAGATTCCCATTAATGAATTCTTCTGAATATTCAACCTCACCAGAAAAAGAAATTATGGACTAATGAGATTTTTAGAAAGTGAAGCATTCACAATTTTTAACTGAAGACTTTCACTGGGCATTTCCAGGTTAGGAATTGGGACAATACACTGCAATTGTTAAAAATCAGTCTACGGCCATACCACCCTGAATACACCCAATCTCTTCTGAAATTGTTAAAAATTAGGTAACAGACAAAAATTTTAATAATCTTACCACCACCACCACCCCTCCTCAGAGGGGGAAAAAAAAATCAGTTTCCGCAGCTTATATGACTCTATGGCTTTCCAATTTCCTACAAAATGGCCAATAGTAATGCAACTCATATGGTTCCTGGCAGACAGTGTGTGCCAAATAAGTATCTGTTGAATGAATGATTGATTCCTTTATTTCTCACATCTTCTACACCATTTCAGTATACCTGTATGAATGCTGGCATATGTTTTCTTTGAGCCTATTAAAAATTAAAATGCAGGGCACCTGGGTGGCTCAGGTCATGATCCCAGGGTCTTGGGATTGAGCCCCGCCCCCCAGCATCAGGCTCTCTGCACAGCCGGGAGCCTGCTTTTCCCCTCCCCCTCTACCTGCCTCTCTGCCTGCTTGTGATTTCTCTGTCAAATAAATAAATAAAATCTTTTTTAAAAATAAATAAATAAAAATTAAAATGTAAATGGTGGCTAGAAAGACAAATTCTAAAAACTCTCATTTTGTTTCATCAGCTTCTACTTCATCATATGGTACTGTAGTGGGTATGAACACCAACAACTCTTAGACCCACCCATAAGCTGATTAAATTATTTATAAATAACAAACACAATTATAGCCAAGTTTTAAGGCAAAATTAATTAACTGAGTCCAGAATAATTTAAGACCAAAGCAAAAATATGAACGAAGATATTTTTACTGCAAGAACTAGAAATTCCTATAGTGCCAGCTTCTAGCCCTATCTTAATGATGCCAAGTCACATCATCTTCAACACTGAAGTAAATCAACTTCCCCTATAATGACAGTGCAGGCCAACTTCCTATTAATATCCTATCAACCATTTCCTCTAAAGGAAAAGCAAAAAACCCTACCAGTTCTCACTTAGCTAAAAAGCAATTCCTTTCTCATAATCCTACCATTTGGATTGGGTTCTGGATACAAAAAAATAAAAAATAAAAAATCCCAAAACACTTTCAGCAAAACAATCAACTCCATCTTTCACTTAATATGGATAACCCATCTATGCCAAATACCAGAACTGAATACTACTGTGTATCACTGAAGATGCCAACTAGGATGACAAAATGTCTAATATCCGGGCGTTTCTCAAATCAGAAGTTCCAGTGCACTATAGACTGTTACACAAATGTCAGTTACATCTGAGACATGGATAATGTTTTAATAAATGTGGCTCCCTCTTTCAAGGCATTCAAGGACAAGTGGAATATTTTGTAAACAGATTTTATGGCTACAGTAGCCTCAACAGCTGATTTAAAAGTGTCCTACTCTTTGAAGTGGGAGGATAGTTTTACACACACACACACACACACGCGCGCGCGCGAGGGGATACAGACATGAAATACTACTTCTCCTTAAAGTATCCATTCCCACGTCTAGAGCACCATTTACCCATACTTTCAACAAGCAAATTATGACCAACTCCATCCCTCAGCATCCCAGGAAGCTTAATCCTCTCCTTGGGTCCTTTTACAAGTTTAATTCACTTCAACAAGCAATCCGGACCGATAGGGTGCCTAATTCACCAGTCAGAAAATTCAAGAGCCAACTTTCTCCTTTTATGCACAACCACTTATCTGATCTTCTTTCTCGCCCCCTCTTAATCACCCCCTCAACTCCCCTTCCTCGCCACCAGCACCCTTGCCTCGGGACTCCAACATTTCCCCATTCTCACCCCCATCAACCCCCAGCCTGGAGGTCTGCAGACACCGCCACCGCACCAACCAGACCCGGACCCCACCAGCCCAAACACGGCAAACTCCTCATTCAGGGAAGGGGAGGGCGATGCTCTTCAAACTCACCACACGAAGTCGTTGCTTTTGTCCTCGTAGGAATTGATGAGCCCGTTGCACAGGGGGGCGAGCAGAGGTCTCTTCCTGCTGCCGCTTCCGAGGCTGGAGCTGCTCCCTCCCACGCCGGCGCTGGGCCTGGCCGCGCAGCTGAGCCGAGACAGGCCCGCGGACACCGCCCCGCCGCCGCTGCCGGACACGGCGGCCGCCACCAGCACAGGCCGCGCCGGGCCCCCGAGGCCGCCCGAACCCGCGGCCTGGGCCGCTCCGCCGGACGCCGCCGCCGCCACCGCCGCGGAAGGGGGCGACGGGGAAGAGGACAAGGACGAGGAGGCGGAAGTCACCGAGGAGGCCGCCGAGGAGCCAGGGCTGGTCCCGGCGGAGCCCGACCCGGCCTGGCGGCTCCCAGACATCGTGACTCCCCCACCTCCGGCCGGGCGCTCGGAGAGGGACCGCGACCGCGACCCGCCGCCTCCCTTCCCTCAGCCTCAGTGCATCCTGAGGCCGCGCGCCGCGCCGGGAGGTGGGGCTGAGGAACAATAAAGTTGATTTTTTTAAGGCGAGCCCACAGCAGCGTCCGACGGGAGGGGGCGGAGGAAACTAAGAAAGCGGAGGGGAAACCACTACCGCTGCCGAGGCCGCCACCGCCGCGGGCCCCGCCGCAGCCAACCGGGGCGCGCGGAGGGCCGGCCGTGCGCGCACGCGAGCGGCGGAAGGGGCGGGAGCGGCGGCGGAGACAACTTCGCGGGCCGACGGGACGCGCACCGCGCGCCCCCGGTGGCGGCCTAATAACGTCGGCCGCGCTCGTCCACAGCTGTTGTCGCTCGTGACGTACGGGGCGGGGCGGGGCAGGTTGTGCTACGGGTGAAAAGGCTACAAAGAGGGGAATGAATGATAGGGTGGTGCAATGGTTTGGGAGCTGGGGGAAAGAACGGAGTGCCGGCGGGAGGACTGCGCACGCGCGCTGGGCTTCGACCCTCGCGGCTGCCCCGGGTCTCCTGTCCACGCTCCGAGCGTCGCGGGCGCGGAGTCGCCGCAGCACGCCTGCGTGGGGGCGAGCTGCATTCCTGAACGTGGAGAGCCTAGGGTCTGGTGGTGTGACCTACTGGCAGGTGCTTCTGAGCTGCCGTTTGAAGGCTCTGCAGACCAGGACGGGAGGAAAAAACCCAGGAGCTCAGAGCTGTTGAAAAGAGCACTGGCTGGGGCGCCTGGGTGGCTCAGTGGGTTAAGCCGCTGCCTTCGGCTCAGGTCATGATCTCAGGGTCCTGGGATCGAGTCCCACATCGGGCTCTCTGCTCAGCAGGGAGCCTGCTTCCTCCTCTCTCTCTCTGCCTGCCTCTCTGCCTACTTGTGATCTCTCTCTGTCAAATAAATAAATAAAATCTTTAAAAAAAAATAAAAAAAAAAAAAAAAAAAAAAAGAAAAGAGCACTGGACTGAGAGTCAAAAAGTCTGGGCTCTGCTGTTAAACCATTCCACAGTATTGTGAGGACTAAATTAAAATGAAGTTGGTGAACGGTGCTTTGTAGATTCCGAACATTGTAGCAGATGTTACCAATTTGATTGGTTTGACCATGCTGTCTTGTATCTTGAAAAATTATTTACCAAATTAAGCATAACAATAATGGGAAAACAAATTATATTTAATCTCAACACAGCTTAGTCAGAACCTCGATGTAATGTGGATCTGATACATTTCTAGCACAAAACAAGGAAACCTGGCAGTTAATACCGCCCCCCCCCAAAAAAGTGCAATTTCTGGTAGTTTTTTGGAATATCAAAAATTGAATACAGATTTTCATTTTCCGTTTTAAGGATCCTCAAGATTCCGGGGGATATAAATTAGAAACAACAGGGTAATTTTCGGTGCCCTTTCCAGCTCTGTCATCCTGTGGTTCCTAGAGGGAAAGATCTCAGATTTAATTCTGTCCTGTGAGTTAAAGACCTTTCCCTAGGAACCTTTATCCATGCTGAAGGGACAGAACCAGGGAAGGGCCTAGATGAAGGCCCAGCAAAAAGACGTAGCCTTTCCTCTGAGCAGTGTTCCATCAAAAGGCTGTCTTCCTCAACTTTGACTTTACCGCTTACCTTCCTATTACCAGCTCACGTTTCTGCTCAGAATATGATATAGGAATGAGCTTATCAGATCTCCAAGAATCACCCTCTTTGTGTGAACACTGCATTACCTAAACACTTACTTAACGTCACTTTCAAGACCCATCTGAAATATGAAGCCTTAAGGACACCTCAGCAGAGATATTTACATTCCACTTGGTGCTCCTAGGGTTTGTTGTTGTTGTTGTTGTTGTTGTTTTTGCACTTATAACATTATTATTTTCCTGGTTTATATGTGATTCTCCTCTGCTAGCTTATTAGCTTCAGCTTTGTATTCCCAACATATAATATACCTATGATAGGTGCTTATTAAATATTTCTTGACTAATGAATAAAGCAGTTGGTCTCATTTTTAGTTTAATTATTTGCTTATGGTCCATTTTTTCAACTAAATTGTAAGCTCTATCAAAGACATGACCATATTGGTTCTCATTGGGAAGTCAATAATTTCTTGATGAAGGAATGCATTAATAAGTAAGTGTAAAGAATCTGATGAATATTTATCAAGTACTTAGTATACATAGACCTACACTGGGCAAGGAAGAGATAAAGAAGTTTATAAAACATTGTTCCTGCACTCAAGAAGCTTAAGGAATAATTGAAGAACTGGAAAAATGAATACAAAGAATAAAAAATTAAAAAAAAAAAAAAAAAAAAATGAATACAAAGATAAGTAACACGACCAAAGAACACATACTAGGTGTTTAATGAGTGAAGTAGAGAAACACCATAGGAGCAGAAACAAGAGCACTTGCTAAGGGCCAGCTGTGTGTGGCACTGGAGGAATGTTTACATCAAATTCAGATACCTGTTTTATAGGGGAGGAATCTTATTCAGCAAAAATTCATCTGGGGACCAGACTGTGAAAGCCTCAAATCCACTTCAGGAAATAACCTACAGGCAATTGGAAACAATGAAAGCATTGCAAGGAGGTAAAATATATTCAAAGTGTTGTTTTTAAGATTAAGTTTTCACCAGATTAATCTTTCAGAAGAGGTTGGAGATTAGGAGCAAAGAAACTAATTAGGAATAAATGATGGCAGTCCAAACATAGGTGAGGAGATTCTAGATTAGTGTGCTGACAAAGAAAGGGAGTATTCTGAGAAAAACACAAAAGAATCTATAGGATTAAGTTACTCTCTGTAGAAGAATCTTCACCATCCCTGAGGGCATGACCCATGATCTGTCTTGTTCATTACTCTTTTCCCCAATACTTGGCACAAAGGCCATTAAGTCAATTAAGTAAAAAAATGATGGAATACAGGGACACCTGGCTGGCTTAACCGGAAGAGAGTGTGACTCTTGTTTTCGGGGTCATGAGCTCCAGCCCCAAGTTAGGTATAGAGATTACTTAAATAAAACTATTTGTTGGGGGGCCTGGGTGGCTCAGTGCGCTAAAGCCTCTGCCTTTGGCTCTGCTCAGCAGGGAGCCTGCTTCCTCCTCTCTGCCTGCATGTCTGCCTACTTGTAATCTCTGTCTGTCAAATAAATAAATAAAATCTTTAAAAAAAAAAAACTATTTGTTAAATGATGGACTACAAAGAAGAATAACTCTAAAGATGAGTCCAGGGATGAAAGCATGATGACAGAATTGGAGAAGGCCAGTGGATCTTTTAGTTTTGGACATGTTCAGTAAGTGGATGAAAATATATTCAAGGGGGCACCCCAGTGACTCAGTGGGTGGAACATCTGCTTCCACTCAGGTCATGATCCCAGGGTCCCAGGGATGGAGCCCTGCACTGGGTTCCCTGCTCAGGGGGAGCCTGCTTTTCCCTTCTCCGTGGACTCCAACTAGTGCTCTCTCTCCCTCTCTCTCTTTCTCTCTAATAAATAAATAAGATCTTTAAAAACACATGTATGTGTGACTATATATACATATATGTATATATATTCAAATAAACAAATCCAGGCAGCGACCAAAAATTCAGGTTAAGACACAGGAGAAAGTTCAACACATGAAAAATAAAACTGCAGGTTCCTGAGATTCTGACTCTAAGTCTGGGGTGGGCCTATGAATATGTATTGTTAACAGCACCCAAGTGAACCTAACACTTTGAGAAACACTCATCGTTTTGTAGGGAATGCCTGAGAAATATGTAAAATGGTCTCTTTCTTCCAAGTAGCTTATTGAAGAGAATTCTTAGCTGAGAAGCCTCCTAGGAAAAAAATCATCAGTGCCTAGTATTACCTCTTTGGAAACTAGGTTCAGTAAAATCTAAATTTAAAAAAAGAAATGGAGGGGAAAGGAGATGTGATGCAATGGAATTTCCCTTTCATATCAGTTAAATCTATAAAGACTGTTCTCAAAGTACACAGCCCTTATTCTTTTCTACAGGCAAAATGTTCTGGAAAAGCAGACGAGAAAAGAGGAAGCATGGCAAAACACACACACATACACACACACACACCAAGAAATTCAGACGTCAGGAAAAGAAGCAAATAGAAGACAAGAAAACATTATGAAAATGAAAGTAATGTAAAATAAAAACTAAGCCTTAACAATTGAAAGAACTCCATCACATTGCTAATTAACCCTATAAATGACAAAAATGACAAGACAAAATCCAAGTCTTTTATGAAAATGCTGCTACCGAAGTAAAATCCAGAGGAGTTAAGATGGAATGGAATCACCAAGAAGATTAAACTTCGAGACATATTTCCAAAGGGGGGGGCCTGGCTGGCTGAGTCAGAAGAACATATGACTCTTGATCTTGGGGTTGTGAGTTTGAGCCCCACGTTGGGTGTAGAGACTACTTAAAAATAAAATCATAAATAAATAAGTAAATAAAATCGATCAATCAATCAGTACAAAGTAACTTATCCAAGTATAATCTGTTAGGGCAGTAAGACGGCTGGTTTCTACGTCCAGCTAGTCCTGCCCTTTGCTAACCAATCTCTCAAAAAGATCCTTTCTAAAAAGCTTTATCTGCCTGATTCACCAGAAGAGTTTGCCACCTGTTTGCCCTTTTTGCCATCCAAGCAAATCTCTTAGTGAATAATAGTTTCCTGTTTTTTCTTTTTAATTTAATGGGATTGCCTGTTTAAAAAAAAGAAAAGAGAGATGTGAAATAAACATGGCATTTAAAAGCTGAACTGATGGGACGCCTGGGTGGCTCAGTTGGTTGAGCAGCTGCCTTCAGCTCAGGTCATGATCCCAACATCTTGGGATCCTGGGATCAAGTCCCACATTGGGCTCCTTGCTCCACAGGGAGCCTGCTTCTCCCTCTGACTCTGCCTTCCACTCTGTCTGCCTATGCTCACTCTTGCTCGCTCTCTCTCTGACAAATAAATAAATAAAATCTTTTAAAAAAAAATAAAATAAAAACTGAACTGATGGGAGAAAGGAGAAAGAGAAAATATATTTTTTTGTTAGTGTGAATGGACAGGAGAAAAATAGAAAGGTTTCTATAATGCAAAGGCACAATAATACATTTAGAAGAAAATAATCCATCATCTGCTGGTAAAATGAAAAGCTCCAATTTATGAATTAAAACCAGAGATAGGCGCGTCAGGGTGGCTCAGTGGGTTGATGCCTCTGCCTTCAGCTCGGGTCATGATCTCAAGGTCCTGGGATCGAGTCCCGCATCAGGCTCTCTGCTCTGCCTTTCTCTCTGCCTGCTCGTGATCTCTCTCTCTCTGTCAAGTGAATAAATAAAATCTTTAAAAGAAATAAAAAATAAAACCAGAGATAGACAGTTACCTGTGGAGAACTATAATTTCTTAAGAGTTACTGTTCGCAAATGACTTTTTTTCTGAAAACGTGTATTACACTGTTTTCTTTGCTAGAATGGCATTGTCAGCTCTGATTCTGTTCTTCCAGTCTTCTGTGTAAAATTGTAAGCACTTTTTAAGGAAGTGAGCAGCTGCCTTCAGCTCAGGTCATGATCCCAGCGTCCTGGGATCCTGGGATCGAGTCCCACATTGGGCTCCTTGCTCCACAGTCAATCAACATATTAAAAGAAGTTCATTTCCTGGGGCACCTGGGTGGCTCAGTGGGTTAAAGCATCTGCCTTTGGCTCAGGTTATGATTCCAGGGTCCTGGGATCAAGCCCCGCATCTGGCTCTCTGCTCTGCAGGGAGCCTGCTTCCCTTCCTCTCTCTGCCTGCTTCTCTGCCTACTTGTGATCTCTGTCTGTCAAATAAATAAAATCTTAGAAGAAGTTCATTTCCTTTATTAAAGCACCTCTTTGGCAAGCTACTGCTAGCAATTTTAGTCAAGGCAGTTGTAAAAATATGTCCTGGGCCAATCACAAGTACTCTAACAACAAAAGATTATAGGCAGACCTGTGTGAAGGTGAGTGCAACTTACTGAATAGAGTTAGTTTCAAAAAAAAAAATTGCCCGAGACTGGGGAAAACCATGTTGGACTAGAAAAACTTTTACTTCAGGTGCCTGGGTGGCTCAGTCAGTTGAGCCTTCAGCTCAGGTCATGATCCCCAGGGTCTTGGGGTCAAGCCCCTCATCGGGATCGGGGCTCCCTGCTCCAGCTCTCTGTCGCTCTGTCTCTCTCATTCAAGTAAATTTAAAAAAAAAAAAAAAAAACCTTAAAAAAATTTGCTCACCTGATATATGGCAATATGTATGTATTTTATGAATATATGGGTAGGTTTAGATCTACTTGAAAGTAATAAAACTAAACAAAATGAGGTCTATTGAATTCTAATGAATTCAAAAGAGAACAATTGGAGTCATCTTGAGGTGGAAACCAGGTAATAAAGGGCAAAAAAGGAAGAAAAAAAAACCACTTTGTGTTGAAATTAAAGCATGTAACATAGTCAATCTTTTGCTCTGTGGGTTTAACCACTCATGCATGCAATGTAGCATAACTAAACAATCTGGGAAAGCGTATATAGCTAGAATCAAGCACTGTTTAAAAGAACAAATTATTGGGGCCCCGTGTGGCTCAGTGGGTTAAAGCCTCTGCCTTCGGCTCAGGTCACGATCCCAGGGTCCTGGGATTGAGCCCCACATAGGGCTCTCTGCCCAGCAGGGGGCCTGCTCCCCACCCTACCCCGACCCCCCGCCTGCCTCTCTGCCTACTTGTGATCTCTTTCTCTGTCAAATAAATAAATAAAATCTTTAAAAAAAAATACAGCAAATTGTTCACTGTGACTTGCATCAAGACTCCTTCCTGAAAGAATAAATGAAACAAGATGGGATCGGGAGGGAGACAAACCATAAGAGACTCTTAATCTTCTCACAAAACAAACTGAGGGTTGCTTGAGGGGAACGCGCGGAGTGGGGGTGGTGTTATGGACATTGGGGAGGGTATGTGCTATGGTGAGTGCTGTGAAGTGTGTAAACCTGGCGATTCACAGACCTGTATCCCTGGGGCTAATAATACATTATATGTTAATAAAAAAAAATTAAAAATTTTAAAAAAAAGAATTTGAAAAAAAAAATAAAATAACCTCCTACCTAGACTGCAACTTTCTGCCTAGTACCCTGGGCATTTGGGCAAGTCATACTGTGATATCCACTGCAACACATGCTCCTATCATCTACTAAATTCTGTTAAAAAAACTAAGAATGCTAAAGTAGCTCTGGATTGTGAAATTGTGTAACCAACCTAGAATAGTATTTGGTTATAATCATTGTAATGAGATTTATACCAGGTTGCAAGAGAAGTTAGTGTGGGAACCTATTTTTAACCTTATTTTTTAAATTTTTTAAAAATTTTATTTATTTATATGACAGACAGAAATCAAAAGTAGCCATGGGGCGCGTGGGGAAGCAGGCTCCCCGCTGAGCAGAGAGCCCAACTCGGGGCTCTATCCCGGGACCCTGAGATCATGACCTGAGCAGAAGGCAGAGGCTTTAACCCACTGAGCCACCCAGGTGCCCCTACTGTAAACCTTTAAAGGTGAGGTCAAATAAAACAAGGATTCATTCTGACCTATTTCCTCTTATTTCCTGAGTCCACATGGTATTTCTTACATTTTTAATTTGCTCTATTCAGGTAACAACAGGTATTTCTTACCTCAGCCTGAGTCCTCCCACCCAGAGCCTCAGGCACATATCTACCATTAAACCAGTTCATAAACTGCCTTTGCATTTATCAATTCATTGTGAGATAATAGAAACTGGTATTATCTCATCTCCAGTTGGGAAAAATGAGGTCAAAGCAGTAAAGTTGCTGGCCAAAATTCTAGCACTCCACCCAGTGTTCAAGGACTGAGGGTTGCCCAATCTGGGTAATCTCTGTCCAACAGTAGTTCGACAGATAGAAGAGCATATGTTAGTTCTGAGTCATTACACCAAAGTCACAAGTAAAAATTGAGTATCACACACCACGCCTCCTTCTTTCTTCCTTCACTGTTTGATACGAACTCATTCTCAAATACTTGGTTTATACCAAGATATAATCAGTGTTAATAATACATCTGAAGAAATTACGAGTTGAATCCCATCCTAAAAATTGAATTCTGTATTGATATCCACTGCAGTGTCAACAAAAGTGTATTACTTTCCATTGTTACCATAACAAATTACCAGAAATGTAATAGCTCGAAACAATAGAATCTAGGCTTGCTGGTTTCACTGTTGAATCTCACAAGATTCAAATCAAGGTCTCAGGGGAGCTGCTTTCCTTTCTGAAGGCTCTGGGGGATAATCTGCCCCTGTGCTCCTTCAGATTGTTGGCAGAATTGAATTTTGTGGGTCACAGGACTGAAGTCTGTTCTCAGCTTCTATGCACCTGCATTCCTTGGCCGGTGGCCCCTTACCCCTCTCACCAGCAACAGTGAGTCAAGACCTTCTCACACTGCATCTTTCTGATTCTTCTGCCTTCCTGCTCCACTTTTATTTATTTTTTTAAAGATTTTTTTTTTTTTTTTTTGACAGAGAGACAGTGAGCAACAGCATGAGCGAGGAGAAGGTGAGAGGGAGAAGCAGGCTCCCATGTAGCTCGGAGCCTGATGTGGGACTCCATCCTGGGACTCCGGGATCATGACCTGAGCTGAAGGCAGTTGCTTAACCAACTGAGCCACCCAGGCACCCCCTGCTCCACTTTTAAAGGGCCTATGGTATTACATTGGACCCACCCAAACAATCTGGGAAAAATGTCTCTAAAAGTTAGCCAATTACATCTACAAAATATCTTTGTCTTGTAACATAACATATTGACATGTTCCAGGGATTAGGGTATGACATCTTTGGCAGGGCTTTTCATCTGCCACCTGGGTGGCTCATTTGGTGAAGAGTCTGCCTTCTGCTCAGGTCATGATCCCAGGAGGCTCCCTGTCCAGTGAGGAATCTGCTTCTCCCTCTCCCTCTGCCGCTCCCTTCTTTATCTCTCTCAGTCTTTCCCAAATGAGTAAATAACATCTCTAAAACACTACAGTCTTGGGGTGCTTGGGTGGCTCAGTGGGTTGAGCCTCTGCCTTCAGCTCAGGTCATGGTCTCAGGGTCCTAGGATCGAGCCCCACATCGGGCTCTCTGCTCAGCAGGGAGCCTGCTTCCCCCTATTCCTCTTCCTGGCTCTCTGCCTACTTGTGATTTCTCTTTGTCTGTCAAACAAATAAATAAAATCTTAAAAAAAAACAAAAACAAACCCTGCAGTCTTTAGTTAATAATATTGTTTCAATATTCACTTCATCGGGCGCCTGGGTGGCTCAGTGGGTTGAGCCGCTGCCTTCGGCTCAGGTCATGATCCCAGGGTCCTGGGATCGAGTCCCGCATCGGGCTCTCTGCTCAGTGGGGAGCCTGCTTCCTCCTCTCTCTCTGCCTGCCTCTCTGCCTACTTGTGATCTCTCTCTGTCAAATAAATAAATAAATTCTTTAAAAAAAAAATATTCACTTCATCAATTATGACAAATGTAGCATACTAATGCATTATGTTAATAATAGGAGAAACTGGGGCGCCTGGGTGGCTCAGTGGGTTAAGCCGCTGCCTTCGGCTCGGGTCACGATCTCAGGGTCCTGGGATCGAGTCCCATATCGGGCTCTCTGCTCAGCAGGGAGCCTGCTTCCCTCTCTCTCTCTCTCTGCCTGCCTTTCTCTCCATCTACTTGTGATCTCTCTCTGTCAAATAAATAAATAAATAATCTTAAAAAAAAAAAATAATAGGAGAAACTGCTGGCAGGAGGGCAGATATGGAATTTATGTGTACTCTTTGCTTAATATTTCTGCAAACTTAAAACTGCTCTAAATAATGAAGTCCATCAATTTAAAAAAAGATGAAAATTTTAAAAATGAAATTTTCAGAGGTTTGAAGAATAAAGGAAAACTAAAGGGAGAAAATAGAGGAAGAAATGTTTTTTTGTTTGTTTGTTTTAAAGATTTTATTTATTTGACAGACAGATCACAAGTAGGCAGAGAGGCAGGCAGAGAGAGAGGAAGGGAAACAGGCCCCCTGCTGAGCAGAGAGCCCAATGCAGGGCTCGATCCCAGGACCCTAGGACCATGACCCAAGCCGAAGGCAGAGGCTTTAATTCACTGAGCCATCTAGTCGCCCCTCTTTCTAAGATTCTTATGTTGAAGTCCTAACCCCCAATATGATGCTACTAGGAGGTGGCTCTTGGGGGCTGATTAGGTCAGGAGGGGAGAGCCTTAGTAAATGGGATTAGTGCCCTTATAAGAGACACGAGAGCTTGCTGCCTTTACCTGTCCTCACTGCCATGTGAGTATACAAGGAGACGACCATCTCCAAGCCATGAAGTGAGTGCTCCCCAGATAGGAAATCTACCAGCGTCTGGATCTTGGACTTCGAAGTCTTCAGAGCCGTGAGAAATAAATGTTGTTTAAGCCACCCAGTCTGTGGAGATGGTTGTGGCAGCCAGGCTGACAAAGGCAGATGTATTATAAGCAACACTAGATGTTAATAGAAAAAAATGCCTACACTGTTCTGAGGGAAAACTTTTTTAGGCCTAAAATTTTAAAACCAAACTATGAGTCAAGTTTGAGGGCAGAACAAAGTTATCTTCATACATAAAAGTACTTAAAATGGTTCCCACCTATATCCCAATTCCTGACCCAGTCACCTGGTTGCTGAGTACAGTCCGCTAAGGCCTTGTTCTCCAGACGATCGCCCTTGGGTGGCTGGAGCTGGGAGTCCGCTTTCTAGCCTGCTTCTCTCCTTCAACCCACCTCCCAGGCCGATAGCGAACAGCCGAGCACTGACACAAAGCTACCCGAAACTCCAGCCTCCTTGGGACCAACCTTGCTGAGTGGTTAGGGAGCCTTGGCCCCCCGGAGAACTAGACTGCGATAGTCTCCACGTGAAACCTCGTTCTGGCCCAGCTTCTACCCCAAGCCCTATCCTGCTTCCCTTGCTCCCCCTTCCCCGGGGAAAACCCTCATTAAATCACTCTCCTAAGAATTCCCATCTCAGGCTCGTTTCTAGGGAGTACGATCAAATCCCCTACACATTCCTCGAAAAAGACTGCTTGAGAATGATCTCCAACTTACAAAATAACAAAAAGAATCCAAGGGACCTCTACTTCTTCTTCTTCTTCTTTTTTTTAAAGGAGATTTTATTTATTTATTTGACAGAGAGAGAGACAGGGAGAGGGGGAACACAAGCAGAAGGTGTGGGAGAGGAAGAAGCAGGATTCCCACTCAGCAATGAGCCTGATGCCTTGATCCCAGGTCCTTGGGATCCGAAGGCCGATGCTTAACGACTGAGCCACACAGGTGCCGACGGGACCTCCACTCCTGACCAATATGGAGTAACAAGGACTAAGTTTTCCCTCCCACATGAAACCACTGAAAAAATAGGCTCACTGTGTGAAACTGTACTTTGAGACATTGGATAGCAGGTAACACAGAACCGTGAACCCTGCAAAAAAGGGGGAAGAAATGAGGCGAGCCCTAGAATTACTCCAGCTGAGTGCTTGAAAAACATCTCCAGTCCACGCCACCAGGAAAGGGGACCCAGGAAGTGCCAGATGGTCTCTCTCGTTTGAGGAAACGTAACTGGAAGTCTGAGAAGTGGCTAAGAATGCAGTGGCTAGAGTTTTTAGGGCAGAGCTGCAGAAAGGAAAGAGCTATACAGAGACAGAGTTCCAGAGACCTAAAGAGTATCTTTAGGAGTGCCTGGGTGGCTTAGTGGGTTGAGCCTCTGCTTTCTGCTCAGGTCCTGATCTCAGGATCGTGGGATCGAGTCCCAGGCCCAGCTCTCTGCTCAGCGGGGAGCCTGCTTCCCCCCTCTCTTTCTCTCTCTGCCTGCCTCTTTGCCTACTTGTGACCTCTGTCTGTCAAATAAATAAAATCTTAAAAAATTAAAAAAAATAGTATCTTTAAATCTTCACTGAATACTGATTCATGACTGCATGTGAAGAGAAAGCCTGAAGTTGGGGAAAGAACCACCCAAAGGGGCAGGAGGAATCATTCCCAAAGTTCGTCCTGAGCTAGGAAGAGTCACTGAAATGTGAGGACTGTTTTGTTGCCCCAACTAGTGCAAATTACTCTAGCTAACTCACAGGAATTTCATTATGGTCTTTAATTCCTAGCAAGCACTGAAAAAATTTAAAAAACTAGACATATACATATTAGACAAAGAGACAGTGCTATCATTATTTAATAAACAGTGCTAGAAGCATTCTCCATTTAGAAAAATTATAAATTAAACCTCAGTTTGTGGCATGCAAAAACATATATTCCAAATAAACTAGAGTTTTAAATATAAAAGAATAATGTTCAAGTAATATTTCTGAGCTTTCTTATTGAGCCTAATATAATCTTTTCCACATCTTTATGAAATCAGTATGCTATAACATTTAGATCATAGTGGAGTGGGATGCAGGCTTAGGAATAAGACTGTGTCTGTCATTCCCCACCTCCAGCCCTCATTCTCTTTTAGCACTGAAACCTAAGATCATGTCCTTTATTCATATCTCTTTTGTTTGCCCCTGTAAGGGCCTTTTCAATCTGAGTTATTTTTTTTCTTTTATTCTGGGAAATGAATCTTCACATCATATTATTTCATCATATAGTTCTTCCTTTTTCTTTCCTTTTGAGATTTCAATTAATTGGATTTGGCACTTTTGTTTCTCTTCACTCTACTTTTTAGTAATACACACACACATATACATAAACATACAGATAATTTAAATTTGTGTATCTATTTGTATACACACATTATATATATTTATATATGTAAAGTGTATATGTTTTGTATATATCTATAATTTACATATTTATATAATTTATATATTTATATTTTTCATTTTTTAATTTTCTAGTAGAGTTTCTCAATCTTATTTCACTAATTTGCATTCATGTGCCTTCACGTGCTATTAGCCTATCAATTATTATGTTTTCTACCAAATAGTTTCATTTGTTTTGTTTTCATTTTTTAAAAGATTTTATTTATTTATTTGACAGAGAGAAAGAGAGCACAAGCAAGAGGAGCAGCAGAGGGAGAGGGAGAAGCAGGCTCTCGACTGAGTAGGGAGCCAATGCCAGGCTTGATCCCAGGACTCTGGGATCATGACACTAGAGCCCAAGGCAGATGCTTAACCAACTGAGCCACCCAGGTGCCCATGTTTTTGTTTTAGTTTTTTAAACATTTATTTATTTATTTGAGAGACAGAGAGAGAAACTACATAACGGGGAGGAGAAAAAGGAAACGGAAAGAGAATCCAAAGCACGGGAAATCCATGACCTGAGTCAGACACTTAACTAACTGCGCCATCCAGGTGCCCTCCACCTGTTTTGTTTTGTTTTTTAAGATTTTATTTATTTATTTGACAGACAGAGATCACAAGTAGGCAGACAGGCAGGCAGAAAAAGAGAGGAGGAAGCAGGCTCCCTCCCGAGCGAAGAGCCGGATGTGGAGCTCGATCCCGGGCCCCTGGGATCATGACCTGAGCTGAAAGAGGAGGCTTTAACCCACTGAGCCACCCAGGCGCCTCATTTTTTTTTTTTTTTTAATTTGTTCCATGGGCCCCTGACTGGCTAAGTCAGAAGAGTACATGACCTTTGATCTCTTGATCTCAGGGCTGAGAGTTTAAGCCCCATGTTTTACTTAATAAAAGTGAAATAGTAATGATTTTTGGTTCCTGAGAGACATATGATTAGCAGATAATATCCAATCATAAATTATTTACTCATTTGTAGGAGATTCAGTGGGTCAGTCTTCCTCTATTCTTCAGAAAAAAAAATTTATTCATTTAACAACCATTTATTGGATACTTCCCATGTATCAACAACTGTATCTAGTTCTAGAGACATGATAGTTACAGAAGTTCCCCTCCTCCTAAGCTTTATTTTCTAATAAATATATTAAGTCAGTAGATAGACTGTGAAACAAAGTTCACTGTTGGTGTTATGCCCAAATTCTGAGACCCCCCCAAAGACGACCACCAGAGTCCAGAGTCAAAGCCAAACAGCAATGGTCGTTTATTACGAGTTCGAACCTGGACCTCCGTGCACTGGTTGCCGGTGACACTAAGAGGTCCCGAGCTCAGGATCACAACACTTTTTATACACTATTTTCGGGGAGGCAGGGACTTAGCATACATCATAGTATCTTGTAACAAATCGCCACATACAGCAGGAAAATCAAAATGGAACTCTGTAATATGACTGGCGCGCTACAGAGCAGGGAATAGATTATTGGTTAGTTCAAAGGGCTGTCGTTCTTCAAACTGCTTGGTTGGCACCACTAGGGGATGTGTCACCTCAGGATTGGCCGGAGTCTCCCTGTCAAGCCGCGGGGGGCCAGATGGTTATTATCTCTTGCACCCAGAGCTGGGTGGGGGGGTCCGGGAGCAGTCATTTTGTCACGTCCAATTCTGGGTGGGGGTTTCTCTGGTGCCAGATGACTGTTATCTCTCGGCCCAGAGACGGGTGGGGGTCCAGGAGCGGCCACTCTGCCAGGTTCAATTCTGGGCAGGGGTTGTGTGGTTACAGAGTGCTTATAGAAAGTCTGCTGGTATTTTTCCATCTCTTCATAAGATAGCAAGCAAAGGTACAGAAGCAGAAATAGCAGTAATGGTTATAATTTAGGCATCTCATTGGAAGTGATACTTTGATTAAATTGGTCAAAACCATCTCTGAGACTAATGTTTGACCAGAGACCTGAATGAAAAAAGGAAGTGGGCCAAAGGAACTGTAGGGGAGGATCATTCTAGGCAGAGATTATCATACATATGCAAAGGGCCTTTGTAGGGGGAATGCTTGGTACTTGAAGCTCAAAAACCAATGTGGGGGACACCTGGGTGGCTCAGTGGGTTAAAGCTTCTGCCTTCAGCTCAGGTCATGATCCCAGGATCCTGGGATTGAGCCCAGCATTGGGCTCTCTGCTCGGCAGGGAGCCTGCTTCCTCCTCTCTCTCTGCCTGCCTCTCTGCCTACTCTGATCTCTGTCTGTCAAATAAATAAATAAAATCTTAAAAAACAAACAAAAAACAACTATAAAAATACCCAATGTGGGGGTGCCTGGGTGGCTCAGTGGGTTAAGCTCTGCTTTTGGCTCTGGTCGTGATCCCAGAGTCCCCAGACTCTCTGCCTACTTGTGATCTCTCTCTCTCTCTCTCTGTTAAATAAACAAAAATCTTTAAAACACACAAAAAAACTAATGAGCTAGAACACCCTGTGGAAGGTGTGGGGGGAAGGGAGGGAAAGAGAAAGAAAATATAAAGTCAGAAAGGTGGTGTTGGGGCACCTGAGTGGCTCAGTTGGTTAAGTGCCTGCCTTTGGCTTGGGTCATGATCTTGGACTCCTGGAATTGAGCCCCATGTTGGGCTCCCTGCTCAGTGGGGAGCCTGCTTCTCCTTCTTCCTCTGCTCCTCACCTGACCCCATGCTCTGTCTCTCTCCCTCAAATGAATAAGGTAAGTGGCACCTGGGTGGTTCAGTGGGTTAAGCCTCTGCCTTCAGCTCAGATCATGATCTCAGGGTCCTGGGATCGAGCTCCACATGGGGCTCTCTGCTCAGTGGGGAGCCTGCTTCCCCCCCCACTGCCTGCCTCTCTGCCTACTTGTGATCTCTCTTTGTCAAATAAATAAATAAATAATCTAAAAAAAAAAGAAATTAGTAAGTAAAATCTTGAAAGAAAGAAAGAAAGGTAGGTAGGTGGTGTTACAGGCTAAATTGTAACACCGCCCCCCCCATCGCCCGCCCCACACTCATCTACTGCAGACCTTAAGCTCCAGTCCCTCTGAATGTGACTACCTTTGGAGATAGGGTCTTTAAAGAGGTGAGTAAGTCAAAATTAAGGTCTTTAAGATAGGCTGTAATTCAATCTGACCAGTATTTTTGTAAGCAGAGGAAATTTGGACAACAGAGGGATACCTGGGGCATGCACAGACCAAAGACCATGTGAGGACACAGCAAGAAGGTGGCCATCTGCCCGCCAAAGAGGTAGGCCTGAAGAGAAACCAACCCAGTCAACATCTGGATTCCAGACTTCCAGCTCCCATAACCATGCGAAAACAAACACCTGTTGTTTAAACCACCCAGTCTGTAGTATTTTGTTATAGCAGCCCTAGAAAACTAATACAGGAAGCCAGGAGCCATTTTTAACTGTCAGCTGTTGCAATTTGAATTGAAATTTTATTCACAGAAACTATATAAAATGATATGTCCTTGTTTTAGTGGTGCACTTAGTGAGACTTTCTTGAGAATAATATTAAGACTCTGTAGGGGCCGAGGGCAGGCTGCCCCCAAATATGTCACTTTGACATATTGATTATTTTAAATAAAAGTTACTTAAGAGATAAGTTATGCCAAAAGGACACTCAGACCTTCCTCTATCGCTCTGAATGCAGGAAATTAATTTCCCACGTGAAAGGTACTCTCCCTGTACCAGGAGGTGGAGAGTCCTTCTTACCAGAGATAGGAAACAGAGAACTCAGAAGGTTGTATTAATAACTCTTATTATTATGTTTTTTAGAAGCTTTTTAAAAAAGATTTTATTTTTAATAATCTCTACACCTAATATGGGTCTTGAATTTATAACCTCAAGATCAAGGGTCACATGCTCTACCAAATGAGCCATCCAAGCACCCCAACTCTTGTCACTCTTTACTAATTTACCACCCCAGCCCAAATTCTGTTTACAATTTCTTACTAGGCAAAACTCCCTAAGTGAAGGTTTTTTTTTCTTTTTTTTTTTAATCCTGTCAATTCCTCACAGATTAATTGTTTTTCTGACTAAAAAGTATAAAAACTGCTTGCCTTGGTCATTTCTTTGGGGCTTGATGTCATTACTGGGCCTCTGGGTACACCTATTAAAACGTTTTTTTTCTCCTGTTAATCTGTTTCATGTAAATTTTATAATGTTCAGTCCAGCTGGAAGACCTTGGGAGTAGAGAAGCATTTTTCCTTCTCTTCAACTCATGGTTTGTTTCCATTTTTTCCCTGTGAGAAAAGAAAACATAACCAGTAGTGTGGTGAGAATTGGCTAAAGGTCCCGAAGTAATGACAGAGATTCGCAGAGACTCACAGAGAAAAAGATGGATGTATTTAACAACAAGAACAATACAAATTTAACTCCTATGTTTCAAAAATTAAAGTAAAAAGGCCAATATAAAAAGGCAAACCATAAACTGTGGGTAAATTTTTGTAGTAACTAAGAATGACAAAACATAGACAGTCTGGGGACGCCTGGGTGGCTCAGTTGGTTAAGCAGCTGCCTTCGGCTCAGGTCATGATCCCAGGGTCCCGGGATCGAGTCCCACATCGGGCTCCTTGCTCGGCAAGGAGCCTGCTTCTCCCTCTGCCTCTGTCTGCCTCTCTGTCTGCCTGTGCTCGCTCACTCTCTCTCCGTCTCTGACAAATAAATAAAAATCTTAAAAAAAAAAAAAAACATAGACAGTCTGTAATCTACAGTGATTGTGTTTTGAATACCATCATCCGTTTACCTTACCTCTGGTGACATGGGGAGAGCTGTGTCCATTCTCATTTTCAATCCTTGTGATTCTGGAGAGAACCCAAACCCCAAAACTCCAAGTTTAACATAAAAACCAGACTTAAGCCAGTCAGCAAGTCACATTCTTAGCGCCACTCCCTTCCCTCCAATAAGTATGATTCGTTCAGGAATGGATGCATTACTGAAGAAAGAGGAGATTTTGCTGGGACATCTGGGAAGGAGAGCTTGTTGTTGTTTTTTTTTTTTTTCTTGATGGCTCTGAAGTCAAAGAGGTCATAGAGAATGAAACTGTTGGCACCATGTTAGTACCATCTTGTTATCATGTGGAATTGAAGAATTAGACCAGTATAGGGGAATGTAGTATTAATACATGGAGAGAAAGGAAATTCTGACCAAAGCATTTCAGTCTTGAATCCAGCCATGCTTGGTATCAGCACTAACCCCAACTATTTATTTACACAGACAATAAATCCCTTAGTGGTCATTGCTCTTAACGTTGAAATTGTCTATCTTTCAACTAGATTGTTGGGTTCTTGATTGCAATGACTCTCATTTCTGATCTATTCCTAGCATCTGGCAAAGGGCCTGGTATATTGAGGACAAGGTACATATATTTTTACTAAGTGGATATTAAATTAAGATGCTGTCATTTAAAAAAAAGATACTGTCATATTTTATTTTTTTATAAACATAAAATGTATTTTTATCCCCAGGGGAATATTTTAAAGTTGCCTTAAAGACTACTGCAACTTCCTACGTGATTTTGACTTTTCACAACATCATGAAGATATTTTCTAGTCTAAGGTAAATGCATGACTCACAGAGAACTCACTAATATCCTCTTAGTATCACGACTCCATATTTTTGGTGGGCGATACATTTGATACATTTCCAAACACCCCCATAGCAACTAAAGTTTTAAAAATACACTCAAAATCATATTTTTATCCTTGTCAGCTCATATACTATATATCATCTCAGATCGGAAGTCCTGGTTTGCCTTCCTCCTACTTAGGAAGGAACACAATCTCTAGAGTTTCATTAATAAGTGAACATTATTCATTTGTTCATTCTTGCCTTCATGTGTTCACTGTATTATTAATCTACTGCTGCTATAATCTACTACTGCTAATACCCACAAATTTAAAGACTTATAACAAGACCACTTGGGGTACCTGGATGGCACAGTGGGTTAAATGTCTGTGGGTGAATTAAGCTGCTCTATAATGATTGGCTGGGACACCAACAACCCATTCTCACTATTCTATCCTGAGCATTAACTCAAAGTTAACCATATAATATGAAATCCTTAGGTTCAGGATATCACAGGGTAGGCAATATCAGGAGAAATTAGTGATAAGACTGGAATAAAAATCAAATGTGAATTTAATGAAGGTGAGACTGTATTCAAAAGTATTATTGTGGGGTTCCTGGCCAGTTCAGTTGGTAGAGCACATAATTCTTGATCTCAGGGTCTTGAGTTTAAGCCCCACATGGGACATCTGACCCATTTTATTTATTTATTTAGTTAGTTTTTTTAAAAATTTTACTTAAAAAAAGGAAGAAAAGGATTTTACTTAATTATTTTAGAGAAAGAGTGCACAGGAGCAGGGTTAGAAGGAGGAGTGGCGAAGACGATGGGAGAGGGACAAGTAGATGCAGCGCTGAGCACGGAGCCCTATGTGCGGCTTGTTTCATGACCTTGCGATCACGACCTGAGCCAAAATCAAGAATCAGATGCTCAACCAAATGAACCACCCAGGCATCACTAGCCTACTTAAAAAAAAGAAAAAGAAAAAGAAAAAGTGTTATTGCAAGAGAAAGAAACAGACTACTGCAAGTACGGGAGGGTGATTATTGCAACATGGGGAATGTTTTGACCACAAGGTGTGCAAAGGACACTCCAGACTTAGGCAGAAGAGAAGAGTAAACAAAGCTAGAAGGGACTAGCTGTGGGGACATGGGGTGAATGGGCGATGTCAAATACAATCATGAAAACTTCACTAAAAAGGCATCAGGAGGTTTCGGCCCCACCACTCACGGTCAGCTGCAGACCCAACAGGAGGAGAAAACTTGATTGTTAAGACCTGACCATTCACAGACTTGACCTTGCACGTGCATACTACCCTACTACTCCAGCCAGAAGAGATGCTTTCCTTCCCGGTTCCCCTTCCCTTGCGACAGCTCAGTCAATGAGAAGCAGCCACACTTTGAGCTCCCATTTTATTCCAATGGATTTTTCATTTATAACAGTCTTCCCATCTTAAGCCCTTTCTCCTTAAAAAAAAAAAAGTGCATTGAGTGCCCGAGTGGTGGCTCAGTTGGTTAAGATACTGCCTTTGGCTTGGGTTATGGTCCTGGAGTCCCAGGTTTGAGTCCTTCATGGAGCGCCCTGCTCAACAGGCAGTATGTTTCTCCCTCCTACCCTTTCCCCTCTCATGTTCTCTCTTTCTCAAATAAATAAATCAAATCTTAAAAAAAAAAAAAAAAGAAAAGAAAAGAAAAAGAGAAAAAGGTGCCTCTCTTTTATTCCCTGGAATAAACCTTGGGTAAAGTGTTGCTACAGATTGTTTGTTCCAGATTGTATTTTCCAAATAAACCCATCTTTGGATGGTAGTAACTGGCAGTTTTGATTTTTAAGGTTGACAGTGGCACATTCAAGTAGTAGATCAGAGAATAAGCTATTTTATCCTCAAGGGAATGTATACTGGTCAGGCTGAGGATGGCCCAAAGTTTAGGAGCCTGGGGTAAGGAGACAGAGTAACAGGGGAAAAAAATTGTTTTTAAGTTATGTTTTAATTACCTAATGGGAGGCCCTGAAAGATACAAGACTCAAAAGGGCACTAAAGGATTAGGGCTTTATACACCATCATGAGCCAAGGAAAGGTTTAGGGGTTGGGGCTTCAAAGACAGGAGGGTGAGTCACAGGAAGTTGAGAAAAAGTGTTTGATAAACAAAGGTTGTCCTGCCAGGCAGGTAATAGCTCTAGTAATAGCTCTCTTCCTGGTACAGACCCCCTTTCTTATATAAATTACCTTTATAATGTAGCTTTCTCTTACAGAAAGGTATTTCAGTTTTCAGAGCTCTCCTGGGCGGGAAATAATCAGTTCAAAATAATCCTTCTGCCCAAATAGCACATTTTGAGATGGCATATTCTGCCCTTCAAATTGTTAAATTGTTTTTATCATAATAAATCTCAGAAAGTCTTATCTTTTAGGGATGGATAAATACGATAAAGTCTGGAAGAAAGGTGATCCCTCATTCTGGTAAGTAAAAGCTTTGCATGTCAGTGAAGATATGATTATTCCATACTTTCCAAAGGAAAAAGGAACTTCTTCCAACCTACATAAGCATTTTTGGTTGTGAGGAGGGAATGATTTTTAAATGTGGACATCCTGATGGCAGTAGGCAGAAAGAGAATGAACTAAGATGTTCTATTAATATCAAGGGAATGTGTGTGGGTGTCTATGATCCCGCTGTGAGTTAAAGGACTGCTAACTTGGGGAGGGTAGAGGCCATCGGGTGAGTCAGGTGTAGTCTTGGACTTCCGTCACAGCATGCTGAAAGGACTGGCACACCTGGGGAGCAATGGTTCCATGTCCGGAAAGGCAAGCCAAGGGGATCTCAGGCTGCTGCTTTCCCCACTTCACTGAGCACACAGCACCCTCAGCAAAGCTGGCACTTTGAGAGAAACATGCACTGTTCCTAACCCCAGCTCAGAAGTGTTGCCTGGGAAGAGAAACTTGTTCCTCATCTCCTCCTCAGGAGGAGCTGGAAGCTCCCAATCTGTTTCCAAAGGAGCTGACTGCATTTCTTAACAGGGCTTGCAGAAGTTCAAGCCTAAGGGCTTGAACAGTGGAGGTTGTGGTGAAAGGCACCTGGAAAGAGATTCGTGCATTTAATGAGGATACAGACTAGGCTTGTGGGCTGGCTAGTTTGTGAGAGAGAACAGAACAATTGGACAGCTGGGAGGAATTCTCTTGGAGACAGAAAAAGATATGGAACACTAACTTCAGAAACTATGCCTTTAAAGGAGGCACAATTTGGGACACCTGGGTGGCTCAGTTGGTTCAACACTGGACTCTTGATTATGACTCAGGGTCCTGAGATTGATTCCTGTATCAGGCTTTGCATTGAGTGTGGAGCCTGCTTGAGATCTCTCTCTCTCCCTCTCTCTCTGCTCCTCCCTTCCACAGTCACGATGTGTGTGCTCTCTCTCTCTGGCTCTCTCTCTCAAAACAATAAATAAAAGAGACACAATTTTATTGGATTACTTTGCAGAATAATTTAAGCTCATGGGCAGACCAAAAAAAAAAAAAATCAAATAATTATAGAGTAATTGGCCAGAAATTAGTGTTTAGCAGCTGCATGTGGCAGGGAGAGAAAGGAAGAATGCAGGTGATTGTAGGCTGTACCTCCTCCAGGAGCAGTATGAGAGGTTCAACACTGTGTGTATGTGTGCATTGAGGGGTGGAGTGGGGACTAGACTTCCCTAAAATGATCTCGCTAATCATTGAACAAATCAAGGGAGAGGTGCTTGCTAGACTAGGGTTGCTGCTAGCAACCTGGTCCAGCACCGTGACTGAACTTCATGCCCTTCTAAAGGTAAAAAAAAATAGGGTACAAATACATGACAAGTGGGCAGAAGGAGAAATAATAGCTGAGCATCAAAGAATGCATAAGTGGGTTATGAAATGAGAGAAATCCAGCATTGTATTAATGTCTTGAGAGAGAGGCTCAGGGCAAGAAAATAGTATTATCTCTTAGCATGATTATACCAAATGTCCCGAAAGTCGAAGCTATGTTTGAGGCTACCCCTACTTTTGGAACCTGACCACGTCAGGTGAAAGTCTACAAACCTGAGTCTGGGAGACATTATAACTAGAGCAACTGTTAATGACTACATTGAACTCTAATAGTGAGCTCGTATCTTTTGACTAGTATTTTCAAGGCAACATCTACTACAAAGGACATCATTTGGCAGAGAATTTCAGAGAACCGCTTCCTCTGGAGACCTTAAGCTATGTGGTCTGTTGCTCCCAGCAGGATCAAATGCTTGCAAGGGTTTCTGGTTATAAAGGAAACAATGTAATGGTTGTGCCCAACATGCTACAATGTGTTATGCACGGGCACACACACACACACACACACACACACACACACACACACAATATCATCCTTATTTGGGGGGTTGGAAAGCTATTAATTAGAATAGAGGGAAACAATGGGCTCCTTGAGGAGATGATAACAGTGGGCATCTGAGATCCCCTAAGGAAGGGCCCCACCCTGACACCTGAAGGCCTTAGGGCATACTCAAACTAAATTACAAATGGTTTTGACTACCACTCATTTAACCTTTGCATGGGGTCCCCAACATTTTGGGACAGAAAATTTGTATGCTAACCACAGCCAGCCATTAGTATGTAATGGCAACAACCTACACGGTGTCTTCTACAATGGCCCACAAGTTAGAAAAGAGCCTTTGGGGAGATAGATGCCAGTCTAGGTATCCTGGGACAAGCAGAATTTGCTTTTAATGAAAAGCAGCAAAGGAAAAAAAAAAGCAACAGTCAGAGGGAAAGGATTAACTAGAATTCGCAAACTAGAGGATGTTTTCTTCTTGGAAATAAGTGGAGGATAGGAATCACCCTGGAGATACAATGAAGCATTAGCAGAGCAGGTCAGGCAGACTCAAAAAAATAATGCTGGATAACACTAGAACATAGCTTTGGGAAAGGGCCTATAAACTGATCCAAAAGGTCCTCTTGACTAATTTAATACAGCAAAAAGCTGGAGTGGATGTGGGGAAATGAATCCTAGTCTGGGGTTTAATGGGTGCACTTGTGCAAATCTTAGGACCTCCAAGCTTATGGAAGTTCTCTAGAGGCACCTGTAATTTACATGGATATGTCATGACGGCTCATGCCCCCAAACAGGTTGAAATAAAACATATCCTGCAGGATAATTAGTAGGGATGAGGTAGTTTTGGAATGTTGGTGAGGTCAAGAAGCTATTGCCAAGAAAGAATTCTTAAGATGTCTTTGGTACAATGAGGTGATTTTGTTAAGCTGCTGCACTGAGGGGTATGAGGAATGGCTGATTCTGTACTATGGGGTTGGGGGAGATAAGGAAAACGGGAGGTTTTCAAAAGGACTTTGACATGATAAAGAAGATCCTCAGGATACTGGAGGCCTTGCTATTATCAGGCTTAGGCTGTTTTCCCTATAGCAAAGCATTAAGAAAGCTGGAAGTTTCCTGGAGGAATGTCATGCATATCCTGGAGAGAGGGGTTCCGGGTGTCAGCCTGTGCTCTGTCCTCAGCTTGCCTTCTGTTCCCTCATGAGGAATAGGAAAACTGCTATAGAAAATGTAAAAATGGGTCCATATTAAGATGGACAAACTAATGCTTCAGGAAAGCTCAACTTTAAAATGAATGAATTTTTCTCTGCCTTATTCTTGAAGCCCCCCCCCCCCTTCACTTGCTTTTCTGTAGAATCCTTTGTTCCAGGTACTTGGTATTAATGTTGATACTTAGTAAGGAGACTCAGATGGCTGGTGGCGCCAGTCAGGAGACCATCGCAAAGACACAAGGAGCCTGGTGGGCAGCATGTACCAGATCCTGTTAAAACTCCCCAGGGGCACCTGGGTGGCTCAGTTGGTTAAGCGTCTGCCTTTGGCTCAGGTCATGATCCCAGGGCTCCTTGCTCAGTGGGGAGCCTGCTTCTCCTTCTCCCTATGTCCCTTTCCCCAGCACACTTTCTGCCAAATAAATAAAATCTTAAAAAAAAAAAAAAAACCCAAAAAGCAAAAAAAAAAATCTACCCAGATCCTGTATTGTCCGGGAAAATCCTTCAGCCTTTTAGCTTAGGCTAGCTTTCCATCTTACAGGCATCAGCTTGCTCCGGTCTCCTTTGCCTGGCACAGTGACAAACTATCTTTTTTTTTATATCCAAACATTGACTTCATGTTACATATGTGAGCTCCGGACAGAGAGGCCGGTTTCACAACGGTAGGAACTATTTGAATTACTACATATATCCTACTGTTGGAGGAAGGTGGTCCTCACTGTATTTACATACGAAAACTCGTCTCAGTGTAAGTCTGTGAGATGAGGGTGATTGACTTTTTCTTAATTAAATTGAATTAACCCATGTGAAGCTGAATAAGGAAAACCTCATTTAAAAGGGATTCAGGAGGGTCACCTGCCTTCAGCTCAAGTCATAATCTCAGTGTCTTGGGATCGAGTGCCGCATCGGGCTCCTTGCTCTGTGGAGAGCCAGCTTCTCCCTCTGCCTCTGCCTGCCATGCTGCCTGTCTGTGCTCTCTCTCTCTCTCTCTCTCTCTCTCTTACTCTAACAAATAAATTAATAAATGCAATCTTAAAAAAAAAAATCTGTTAGGTGGCAAGGATAGATTCTGCTGGAAACACAAAGCAGGTACCTCTTACTGATTTGTTTGGTAATGAACCCAAATCACATATGACCATGTTATTAGGGTATAATGTGGCTATTGTTGGGAAGATGTAACTACCTCAATTAATACTGACTGATGGTATTGGGAGATTGAGTCAAAGCCTACTCAAATTGTAATATCTATGGAAAATGGCCAGAAGAAGGAAGGAATTAAACCTAGGAACCCATCAGTGGATATCCATGCTAAACAGTTCTGCACAGGTTTAGGCGTGGAAATCAACTAGTACAAGAATATGAAAATGTTTATAATAGCTTTGTAGGACAAAATAGATAATTCTTTTCTTCTTTTTTTTAAAGATTTTATTTATTTATTTGACACAGAGAGACACAGCGGGAGAGGGAACACAAGCAGGGGGAGTGGAAGAGGGAGAAGCAGGCAGGCTCCCTCCAGGCAGGGAGCATGATCCCAGGACCCCAGGGTCACGACCTGAGCTGAAGGCAGATGCTTAATGACTGAGCCACCTAGATGTTTCTTTAAATCTATCCCTGATCCACTATCCCCATCCCCAAATGTTGGGCATATTTGTATTGGTTCTATTGCTAGATCTGTCCTATAAATGCTACACCCAATATAACTGTTCTGATAGGTATGGCTCATTTTGCTGTCAGGAATATGTGCTAAACAAACAAACAAATAAACAAACCACCCAGGGCATGGTCTGTGATACTGTTTCAACCTTCAAGTATGTATTTTGTCTTCATCTGTGGCTCCTGGCTCATAGCTCACAAGACCCTTGTTATTTCCCAAGAGGTTAGAGCAGTCAGGGGATCTTGTGTTATGATTATTTGTTTTTTGTCTTTGGTTCCTGAAACAGTTTTAGAATAGTGAATTTTGTTGTTGTTGTTGTTATTCATAACAAACCCTTCCAATCAGACGTGAGTTTATGTTAATGAGGTGATGTTTGGAAAGCCCCTAGGTGACCTAAGGGTAGGAACTGTTGTCAGGGGAATCCACCAGTGTGATTAGAGGGTTGGAACTTTTTTTGGGGGGGGGTTGTTATTTATTTGATAGAGAGAGGGTGCACAGGCAGGGGGAGTAGCAGGCAGAGGGAGATGGAGAAGCAGGCTTCTCGCAGGGCAAGGAGCCCAATATGGGACTCAATCCTGGGACCCTGGGATCATGACCTGGGCCGAAGGCAGACGCTTAACTGACTGAGAGCCACCCAGGTGCCCTAGAGGGTGAAATTTTAAGCCTCACCCTCCAACCTCCAAGGGAGAGAACAGGGGGTTGCATCCTTTAATGGCCAGTGATTTAATCAGCTGTGCCTCTGTAAGAAAGTCTCCATGAAAATGTTAAGGAATGAGGTTCAGAGAGCAGGTTGGTGAAAAAGAATGCATCCGTATGTCAGGAAGATGGTGTACCCCAAACTCCATGGGTACAAAAGCTCCTGAGATAAGGCCCCTTCAAGACCCCACCCTATGTATCTTCATCTAGCTATTCATTCATATCCTTTAGTATCCTTTGCCATCAACTGTCAGTCTAGCAAGTACATGATTTTCTCAGTTCTGTGAGCTGCTCTAGCAAATTAATTGAACCCGAGGTGGGAGTTGTGAGAACCTCTGACTTATAGCCAAAGCCCTTAACCTGTGGGATCTGATGCTACAGTACGTAGATAGTGTCAGCGCTGACTTGAACTGTAGGGTGCGCAGCTGGTGTTGCAGAATTGCTCGGTGTGGGAAAAACTCCCACATACTTGATGACTGGAAGGGGGGTAGTACCGACAATACAGGAGTATTTTGTGAGTAGTAAGAAAACAGTGTTTTCTTTACACAAACAAACAAGCAGATAACAATAACAGGCCTGGAAAGGGGGCAGAAGGACCAGTATGAGAGTTGCTAAAATGTATTACCAAAAATGTCCATTTGCAGGGTGTCTGGAGGGCTCAGTTGGTAGAGCATGTAACTCTTGATCTTGGGGTCATGGGTTCAATCCCCATGTTGGGGCTAGCGTTTACTTAAAAAATAAATTAGAAACCATTTAGGGGAGACCAGGTGGCTCGGTGGGTTAAAGCCTCTGCCTTTCACTCAGGTCATGGTCCCAGGGTCCTGGGATCAGGCTCTACATGGGGCTCTCCGCTCAGTGGGGAGACTGCTTCCCCCCAACCCCGCCCCTGCCTGCCTCTCTGCCTACTTGTGATCTCTGTCAAGTAAATAAATAAAATCTTAAAAAAAAAAAGAAAAAGAAAAGAAATTTTTAAAAATGTCCATCTTCCAACAGAAATTTTGAGGCATGCAAAGAAACAGGAAATCGTGATGCGGGCCTGTAACAGAAACTGACTATGAGACCTACTAGATGTCAGATGTAATAGAAAAACACTTCAAAGTGGCATTGTAAATATGTGTTGAAGGAAAGCATGATGAAAGAAGGAGGGCACGACAACAATGTTGCATAAAATAGAGAATATCAGTCAATAGAATGTAAAAGAAAAATGAAATGCAAATTCTGGTTGAAATTGAAGTTGAGGGGCGCCTGGGTGGCTCAGTGGGTTAAAGCCTCTGCCTTCAGCTCGGGTCATAATCCCAGGGTCCTGGGATGGAGCCCCACATCGGGCTCTCTGCTCGGCAGGGAGCCTACTTCCTCCTCTCTCTCTGCCTGCCTCTCTGCCTACTTGTGATCTCTGTCAAATAAATAAATAAAATCTTAAAAAAAAAATTGAAGTTGAAAAGTTGAAAGAGTAATTAAAAGATATAATAATAATTAAAAAAAATTGACTACAGGGACTCAAGAAATTTGAATGGTAGAATAAAGAATTAGCAAAGTTACAGATTCTTGGTTCATAAACCTCCTGGGAGCTTCCCTGGTGTAATCTGAAACCGACCCTCATGTTGGAGGGCAGGGAGAGATGAAGAATGAGTGGTACTTGGCAGTTCAAGAAGCAAAGGGAACTTAGCTATAAGGTTTATACTGGGCAGTAGAGAGATGAATGGATCTCCCTACCTGCCCTCCAAATCTTAAGTTAATAAAGAGGCCCTAACTCTTTCAGTCACATATGCAATGCAGGTGTTTTCAGCATGTCGCCATCTCAAGGCTCTGTCCTTGGAGCAGCCTCTGGGAGCAGGAAAGGCAAGTGCAACAGGGACTTCCAGGGACAGGGGAAGGAGTTAGGAGCCTCCATTCGAGTGCCCAAGCCCAAGTGATGGGTCAGTCAGTGGTCACATCATTTGATGACCCTCCCCAACAAAGATAGATTGATAAACTTCCTGTAAGTACTTTATCTAAAACATTTGATATATGTTTACTACTAGTTTCAAGTACTTAACTAATTTTTCATATGGTTTCCTTTCTGGCTATTTAGAAATTTGTCGGGGTACCTGGGTGGCTCAGATGGTTTAGCGTTTGCCTTTGGCTCAGGTCATGCTCCCAGGGTCCTGGGATGGAGTCCGAATTGGGTTCCCCACTCCTTGGGGATCCTGCTTCAACCTCTCCCTCTGCCTGGTGCTTGACCCCCTGCTTGTGCTTTCTCTCTCTCTGTAGAATAAATTTAAAAATCTTTAAAAATATTTGTTGTTTAACCTGTAAATCCTTGAAGCTTTTAAAAATATCTAATTGTTATTGACTTTCTGATTTAATGTGGTTGTGTTTAGAGAGGATATTCTATAAAATTGCAAACTTATAATATACTGAGCTGTTTTATGTCCCACCCAGCAGAAGGTCTATCTCAATTAATGCTTTAGGTACATGTGGGAAGAATGTGAATCCTGCTATTACTGAATAAATTATTCTCCAAAGGTGAGTAATGTTAAAGTGTTCAATAATTATTTTTAGATCTCCCACATCCTTCTTGATTTTTATTTAGTTATTAAAGGGGAAATTGATATTTCTGCTTCTGATTATAATCAGAATCTATAGATTTGTCTATTTGTCTCTTCAGTTCAGTCAGATTTGCTTCATTTATTTTTAAACTCAGTTATTAGCCACCTACATTTTAGGTTTGCTATGTCCTCTTCATTTATCATTATAAATGTCTCTCTATATCTCTGATCATTCTTCTTGTCTTAAGTCCATTAAGTCTAACATTAACATGACTCTCAGCTTTCTTTTGTATACCATTTATTGACGTACCTTTTTTTTTATCATTTCCTTTTTTATCTAGTTATGTTTTTGTTTTCCATTTCATAAAATCATGGATATGGTTGGATTTAGGTCTATTCTTTTCATCACTGGTTTTCAATTTGCCAATGTTATTATTTTGTTTTTCTCTTTCTCCTTTCCTGACTTCTTTTGGGTTAAGAGAATACTAATTAAGTGTTCTAGTGTAATCATCACTCTGTTGGCTTTTCAGCTATATTTTATACATTATTTTTTAGGGTTGCCATCAGAATTATAATATGCATGCCAATCATAGTCATCTTGCAGTGACTATTATGTGATACTTTATATAAAATGTATGAACCTTGTAACAAAGTAGTTTCTGTTTTTTAAAACTCCTGTCCTTTGTATTTATATATTTATGAACATACAAATAGCTATTATACGAACATTTTTTTTTTTTTTTTAAGTAGGCCCCATGCGCAGCATGGAGCCCAGTGTAGAACTTGAATTCACTACCTGGAGATCAAGACCAGATTTGAGATCAAGAGTCAGACACTTAACTGTCTGATCCACCCAGGTGCCCCTATGTGTATCTATTATAATAGATTGTGGACGCCATGCTTTTGACGGCCTGGATTATCACTTTTTCCTCTATAAGGAATACTGAATTAGGAATACTGAAGGAATACTGAATAAAATTATTTTGCAATCATTTCAATGACTGGTAGATCTTTTTGGTCTTGTCAGGCATCGGTTTTCAGTTTAGTCCTAGGATGTGTCCCTTACTCTGGATCATGGTTCTTTGAAATAGGAACCTTCTGAAGTTCCAGGGATGCTTCTGAGAAGGCTGGGTGGGGTCTTCAATGTAGGGTTGTGGTTTGCCTCTCAGCTCTGTGGTAGGTAACCCTTGCTAGGCCTTGAGCAGACTTGTCCTGTATTCGTGAACCCCTAGCCTGTGGCCCTGGCCCCATAGTGAGTCCCACACAGACATCTGGGCTCCCTCATCTCAGATACTTTGCTGCACAAATTTGAGCCACTTTGGAATCTCTAACTTTTGTCTGTTTCCTCAGCTGAACAAGACCACTGTTCTGCCAGGCCTCCACTCCTTCTTCTCACTGAGCAAAAGTGTCTCCTGACAAACATCTGAGGTGATTGTGGGACCCCCTTTAAAAGTGTCTCTTTTGGGGCACCTGGGTGGCTCAGTGGGTTAAAGCCTCTGCCTTCGGATCAGGTCATGATCCCAGGGTCCTCAGATCGAGCCCCTCGTTGGGCTCTCTGCTCAGCAGGGAGCTTGCTTCCCTTTCTCTCTTTCTGCCTGCCTCTCGGTCTACCTGTGATCTCTGTCAAATAAATAAATAAAATCTTTAAAAAAAGAAGTGTCTATTTTTGCAATGTTCAGTCATGTACTGTTCATGCCTGGACACAGGATTCTGTCCATATTTGGGTTATATTTGGTAGTCTGGTATGGCTAGAAGCAGAAGTTTCTCTGTGATATTTTAGAAATGTAATGGATTTAACACAATGTGATATCTTGGATTGGATCCTGGAATAGAAAAAGGGCATTCATTTAATTTAAGTCTTTTTTTTTTTTAAGGATTTTAGTTTTAAGGAATCTTTACACCCAGCGTGGGACTTGAACTTACAACCCTGAGATCAAGAGTCTCTCACTCCACTGACTGAGCCAGACAGGTGCCCCAAGGGTATTACTTAAAAAACTGGTAAAATCAAAATAAAATTTGGAATTAATTTAATAATAATGAGATTAATCTTTGAGTTTTCACAAATGTACCATGGTTAAATCTGTTAAGAGGGAATTGAGTGAAGGGAACAAAGGAATTCTGTTATTTTAAAAAGATTTTATTTGAGAGAGAGAGAGAGAGCGCAAGAGAACCAACATGAGTGGGAAGGCACAAAGGGAGGGGAGAAGCAGATTCGCCCCTGAACAGGGAGCCCAATTTGGGGTTGATGATCCCAGGACTTGGGGATCATAACCTGAGCCGAAGACAGGCACTTAACTGACTGAGCTATCCAGCTGTCCCTCTATTATTATTTTTTTAAACTTTATATCTAAAGTTATCTAAAAATAAATGGCTTATTAAAAATATAGCATTGGATGCTGTGGCCATTAATAACAGTAGCTAACGTGGCACTACTATATGCTGGGTATTGTTTTAAGTTCTTCACATATATTAACATACTCCCTCCTCACCAGAGAAACAACCCTATATGGTGTTATTCACATCTGCATTTATGGAAGAAGAAATTTCAGCACAGAGAAATTAAGCTAGTAAATGCAGAACTACAATTTTTTTTTAAGATTTTTTTTTCACTTATTTGCCAGAGATAGAGAGAGAGAGTACACACAAGCAGGCAGAGAGGCAGGCAGAGATAGCTAGAGAAGCAGGCTCCCCGCCAAGCAAGGAGCCTGATGCCGGACTCGATCCTAGGACCCTGGGATCATGATCTGATGGGAGGTCTGCTTCTCCCTCTGCCTTTGCTGCTCTCCTTGCCCATTCTCTCACTTTCTCTTGGGTCATGATCCCGGCCCCCTGGAATGGAGGTCTGAGCTCCCCAAGCTGAAGGCGGACGCTTAACCCACTGAGCCACCCAGGTGCCCCAGAACTAGAATTTGAATTTTGCAATCTGGTTCCAGGAGTCAGGCTTCTTACTTCCTCGGGTTACAGCAGGAAGTGCTGCTTTCTCATACCAACTGCCAGACCAGAACAGTGATGCTTCAGTAGATGCATAAATTGAAAATGCAGTATGAAAAGAGATTTACACAAAACAAGAGCCCAGAGTACCTAAGGAAGGTATCTGGACCACACATGTCTACTACCAGACATCACATAAGTCACCTAGAAATTTTGTTCCCTCCTAACAAAGGAGAAGGGCAGGAAAGGAAGAGGGGAAAGAAATACTAAATATTTACTCAAAGAAGCCGAGTTAATTGGAAAATAATTAAATTTTTTCCCCCAGAGCAATTATTATGCTTAAAGATGTGTATTTCTAAGGGAAGACTTTTAACCTAGTTGTGTGACAGAAAATTAAGTTTTATTTTTGCAATGCACCATCCCGTATGAATTTCAAATCTGCTACAAATGCACATCTGGTTGAAAACTAGTGTCTTCCCATTCCTAGGTAAAGCTCGAGTTCTTTCATAGCCGGAAGGACCTTCTTCCTAGTTCTCTAGCCTCCTGCCATGTCCTCTTTGCTCTCCGTGCTCCAGTCATTTCTTTAAAAATTTCTTTTAAGTTTGAATTTGTTAAAAGAAATATCCCCTCTCCAGTTGTGTGCTAATGGTGCGGTGGGGGTGGCAGTGTGTGAATCTCCACCTGGAGAGGGAGAAGTTGTATTTGTGTTTCATTTTTCCCCTGCAAAAAGCTTGTTTGTTTCCATTTGGCCCACTGCGCGGAAGAGGGTGCAGGGTGGTCACACAGCTCCCCTGCGTGGCTCAGGCAGAAGCCCTGGCTCTGTGGAGTCCCGCCCCGAGGCTGCTGGGCTCTGGGGCTCCTAGCCGTGCCGGAAGAGGGCCTCTGGAAGAGAAATCCGCCCGCCCAGGCGGAAGAGGGGTCAGGTGTGGGTCATCTTCCTGATGAGCAGCACCTGCTCGTGCCGGAAGTGGCCTTCCGGAAGTCGGCGGCTCGGGGCCTGCAGGTCCAGAGGGTCTGGTTCAGTCCTGCCCCGGGGC